>NW_024395824.1:4539344-4736020 GCF_016617805.1 Bactrocera tryoni
TGTTGTAGCAAAATATAATTAGTGTTCGAAGAGTTTTGATCAGAAAAAACTATACATTTTGCGAATTTTGGTGCGGAATCGAAATTTTTTGTATTAAATTTACACGTGGGATCATTAAGAACCCTAACCTTCAAATTAATTTGCGTAGCCCATTGTTTTTATAACGAATTATCTATTTATTATTGTATTTATTAAAAATTAATAATTTTTGGAAATATTAAATTAAAAAGCAAAGAAATAAAATCACACGTTTTTTACCCAAAATTTGTTACAATTAATCTTTTTCTTTTTCTTCTTAATTGACGTAGACACCGCTTACGCGATTTTCGCCGAGTTAACAACAGCGCGCCAGTCGTTCCTTCTTTTCGCTACGTGGCGCCAATTGGATATTCCAAGCGAAGCCAGGTCCTTCTCGACTTGGTCCTTCCAACGGAATGGAGGTCTTCCTCTTCCTCTGCCTCCTCCGGCGGGTACTGCGTCGAATACTTTCAGAGCTGGAGTGTTTTCATCCATCCGGACAACATGATCTAGCCAGCGTAGCCGCTGTCTTTTAATTCGCTGAACTATGTAAATGTCGTCTTATATCTCGTACATTAATCTTTCGCAGAACCTTTCTCTCGGAAACTCGTAACGTCGACTCAGATTGTGGGGTCTCCTTTTTTATGGATTGGGCAGAGTACACTTAAATTCATGCTTTCGTCCGACCATATTTTACGAAGAAGCTGAGTATGCTCTGGGCATCGGTGACTTGATCACCTTTGGGGGTTCTACAAGAGTATGTTCCGGTTTTGAAACCTTCTGTAAGCCGCCGCATTTTTTCGTAGAATTTGCGACTATCACCCCTGTCGGCCAGCTTATCAAGCTCTTCATACTCACGCATTTCGGCCTCTTTCTTTTTCTGTTTGCAAATGCGTCTCGCTTCCCTCTTCAACTCTCGTTATCTATCCCATCCCGCACGTGTTGTGGTCGATCGTAACGTTGCGAGGTAGGCAGTCTGTTTTCTCTCTGCTGCGACACGGCACTTCTCGTCGTACCAGCTGTTCTTTTGCACTTTCCGAAAACCAATGGTTTTGGTTGCAGCTGTGCGTAAGGAGTTTGAAATGCCGTCCCACAGTTCCCATATACCCAGTTGCTGACGAGTGCTCTCAAAGAGCAGGTTCAACTGTCTGTTGTGATTGCAGCTTCTCGACATCGAACCTTCCTTGTGTTTGTTGAAATGTGTTTTTTTATGCACAGAGGCGGGTGCGAATCTTGGCTGATTCGATATTAGGACCTCGTAGCGTACGCACGTATAGAATACTGGAGACATGTCTTCCGTCTATCACAACATGATCGATCTGGTTGGTGGCTTTTCGATCCGGAGACAGCCAGGTAGCTTGATGTATCTTCTTGTGCTGGAATCTAGTACCACAGATAACCATATTTCGGGCCCCGGCGAAGTCAATCAGTCTCAACCCATTTGAGGCTGTTTCGTCGTGGAGGTTGAATTTACCGACCGTAGTGCAAAATATGCCTTCTTTGCCCACCTTGGTGTTAAAGTCGCCAAGCACGATTTTGACATCGCGGAGGGGGCAGCTCTCACAAGCGAGCTCCAAGCGCTTATAGAAGACATCTCCAAACCCAGCGCACAACCCAATGTAAGGGATGTTTCGCCTTCTCACTTTAGCTCGCCTTCGAACGGATGTTCTTAGGCTACCCAGAGGATACTTGGTCAAAGACCGGAAGTTGTGAGCTGCTTGAGCTATGTGAAAAAGAATCGTTTCTGGCCACTCCCAAGTAAATGGCGATCAGAGAACTTTCCTCACTTGCGTGAACCTCTACATATGACTCCTAATCTTTTCAGATAATTAAATAAAATTTCATCTTCAATAATTAACTCATATTCGTTGTGTATTATTTAACAGTTTCCGTGGAAGAGCAAGAAATATTAGTCGACGTACTCGGAATGCGCAATTGGTTCATGATCGTGAATTTAATAGATCCATCGAAGAATAATCGGCGGATAATATAAATTTAAGAAATCAAGTTGCACGTACACGTGTAAATGAAAATTCAGGGCAACGCACTCAACGTCTTCTAAAAATTCTAATACCTTAAGACAACGAGGGGCAGTCAACAAGCGACAAAAGCAGATAGAGAATATAATCAACGGCGAATGCATTATAATCGAGCATTGGTACGAGCATCACTTAATCGTCTCGCGTTTGAATATGATCCTGAAATAAACTATAGGTCACACCCATTAATCACGATCGGTAGTATGGACAAAGAGTGTCAACATTATCATGTTTTCAAGTACAAAGGTGAATCAGCTGGTTTATGTTGCGCATCTGGGAAAATGTCATTGCCATCGCTTAATATACCATAGGAGTCTTTAAAAACACCTTTAGCTGGAACCACATCCTAATCGAAGTCGTTTTTGCGGAAAATTCGTAAATTCCATTCTTGCTTTCAAATGTCGTCGTTTGGAGCAACAAAAATTGTTCATCATGCAGATGATCCGAATTTTGAACCTATATTCAAGATTCAATGTCAAGTGTAGTTCATTGCTTCCAATGCCTGATGCCAAATTTTTACAAATTTATTTTAAGGGAAATGAGGAGACACAATCTCATACACGCTGCGCTTACAACCATATACAGCAGAAGGAAGACGAGAAATTGTGGACATTTTGGAAACGTTTTTGAAAAACCATAACCATTGGTACAATTGTTCAAGACCCTTTCTAACAGACTGCAAAACGACAACTACGTCATTGACGTTAAAGTAGACAAAGTTTTCTATGGAGAGCACGCAGGCACATATAATGTTCCAACTGTTAATGAAGTTGCAGTTGTTATGGCTGGTGACCCATGTGAACGTAGAGACATACGCATACATCGCAGAGATAATACGATGCCAATAATTCAAGACAATCGTCGTTCTTACGTCTTATGCTTTGCAGTATCCGTTCATATTTTGTGAAGGAGAAGATGATATCATTTAAATATTGAACAAAGGAATCCAACTACAGGTGCAACTTATAGATTATCTTACATTTTTTTAAGTCAATAATTTCTGTTTATCTGATAGATATACATACTATACATACATATTCATTTGCAGGTGGAGAACTGATTAAGACAGTTAGTGCTATGAACTTCTACGCATCTCGGTTGATGATTCGTGTTTATGAAGACAACAACATTCTCTGATGCAGGCAACTATTTCATTAGTACATTGTGGAAATGTATGTACAAATCGCAAGAGAGAAATTACTATATATAAACTTTAATCAAATTTAATTTTAATTTAATTCAAAAAATTTACTGAGGATTACATTAATTTCCGTGATGCCGTGATCGGTAACGTAGATGCAAAAAATGACATCAACAACAGCGGTACTGCATATATCCTCCCATCATCATGCATTGGTAGTCCGCATCATATGCAAGGATACATTCAAGACTTACGTACGTGCATACGGCCGACTTGATCTTTTTATCATATTGACGTGTAATCCAAACTGGGGAGAAATTTGTTGTCAGAAATATATCGTTTCCAATTCTTCATACATTTGATAATTTATCTGTTTGGTAAATATCGTTTGCCTCATGCGCATATTTTAATTTGATTTGATGGATTAAAAGTATATTAACAAATAATTTCAATTTTAATATTACATTTATTTACATGTGGTACTAAAATATGATGTCACCATGTATGGACAATGAAAAACAAACGTTCTCGGCACGATTCCGATTACTTTGGTGGAGAAGGTAAAAACCGAATTTCCGTATAAATGGGGTATGTGTGCGGATTCCAGAGAAGAAATATCCAAAAATTTAAAAATAACATTAATTTTTTAAAATATGCACGATTAAAAGTTCAAAAATTTGCACTAATAACACATGGTATTTCTCTATGTTTCACTAAATTTTTTCACGTTTTTCACTCTGTATATTTAAATATACACTCTAAACATTGAAATAAGTTCACATTTCACTTTTATTTTGGTATATTTTACCTAAATTTATTAATTTAAAAATCACTTAGTGCACTCATCGTTGAAAAGGTTAGATTGTTTACAATTATGAGGAAAACAAGCTTTACCACATTTTAAATAGCAAATATGTAGGATTTTTAACAATTTTTCTTTGTTTGCTTTTTCACGTAATTCTTTTTTCTATATTAACTATAAAAAAATTCTTTCTACATATGCACATATACGTATGTGTAATATGTGATTTATGTGACTGAAGTACTTTCTGCATTGGCGGCCTTCGGCCACGCTTTAAAAAAAATAACCCTGGTCGAGCGAATACCCTGGGTGACTGAAGTACTTTCGCATAGTACTCCTTTCTGCGTTGGCGGCCTTCGGCCGCGCTTTAAAAAAATAACCCTGGTCGAGCGAATACCCGGGGTGACTAAAGTACTTTCGCGTAGTACTCCTTTCTGCGTTAAAATAAAAAAAATGTATTGAGTTTCGTTATAAAGTGGTTATATTTTTTGGTTATCTTGCACTGATATTGAAACAAAATTTGAGTTTTCGTTATAAAATGGTTAAATTTTGGTTATTATATCTGTCAGCGCTTTCCATTTATTTTTGATAATACGTTTTTTTGTATATTAGGTGACAATATATAAAATATTATTATATAATATTACTATATAATATTACTTATTTGTTTATTAAATTAAATAAAGAACATATCCACATGAATGGATAGAGGAATTTTTGGGAAAAAAGGCATTTCAGCGAATTTCCTTATTATCACATAGCAGCGTTCCATTTCGTCGTAATTTTTAGCACACACATGATGTTCACTACGAGTGTAAAATGTGGATTTATTTAAAAGTTTATAGTTTAATTTAATTAATTTGAAATGAAAAATGTGAGTAAAGTGTGTTTAATGTGGTAAAATAGCTTGTTGAAATGTTCAAATTTTGGGAATTTTTGAACTTTAAGGTCGAATATCTCGCAAACTAAGCGTTTGCGGTACCTATAACCCTGTATATTTTTTAATCAGGAGGACTTCCTCTTTCCAACGGTACCTTCAAATTGCGGCGCCAAAGAACGTTTTCTAAAACTATGTCAATTTGTGGTTTATATTTAGAAAATCCGTTTTTCTCTCACGGTCAACTATATGTTGCATGTTTCAGAGTTGGTATGATTTCGATTACTTTGGCGGTCGGTTAAAAAACACGAATTACGGTATAAATGGGGTATGTACAGATAGGGGAGCTTCTACAGAGGAGGTGTTGCTAACACTTATGTTTGTATTACCGATTGAAAATTCAAAAATTTGTTCTAATAACACTTAGAAATTCACAATGTTTCACTAAATTTTTTCACTTTGTATATTTAAATATACACTCTAAACATTGAAATAAGTTCATATTCAAGTTTTATTTTGTTATATTTTTGCTATATTTATTAGTTTAATAGTCACTTGGCACACTCATCGTTGAAAAGGTTAGATTGTTTACACTTATGAGGAAAACGAGCGTTGCCACATCTTAAACATCAAATATGTAGGATTTTCAACGATTTTTCTTTGTTTGTATTTTCGCGTGATTCCTTTTTCTATATTAACTACAAAAATACTTTCCAACATTTTTCAAGCTATGTATAATTGAGTTGTGAACACTTTTTATTATATACATAATAGGTTGTCAAAAAAGTCTTGCGGTATTTTCGCTAAATGGCGCTGAAAGCGCGTAGTTCTAGTTTTATTCGTCGCATCGGGTCATGCTATACCTTTTGGAAAGCTCATTTCACGCGCTAACACGTGTTTGATGATATGTTTTATATTAGGCCGGGTCGATTTGTGGGGAGGCAAAAAAATCGCCCATTGCTCTATGAAAATCATATTCTAAGGATCAAAATATGATACTTTGCCGAAGGAACCATACCTCTGAAACGAGTTTTGATGTCCCCCAATTTGGGTCGAACATTTGGGTAGGGGCAAATTTTGAAAAATCCCACTTTGACCCATTTAGAGTGCTCCAATCGAGTCCAAATGTATGACCGACCCCCACTAACTTTGGACGGCCAATCCACCCATGCCAGTGGCACACCCCCTGAAAGCCCCCCGGGGGGTTCCCCATACAATCATTTTAAAAAATCACCATTTCTGGTGATTTACATGAAAAAATCAGCTAAATTGCTATGTTCTTTCTTTATTTTTATTTATTTATTTATAATAATATCAATTTTTTCTCTTAAGAAATTTATTTAGTCAGAACATATGTAAATGAAAAAATTAATATAAGTGAGTTATAGAAAAGAGATTAAAAAAAATTATTGTTTAAAGTCTTTTTTACTTTCAAGTCCGGGCAATTTCGCACGGCTCTCTAATGTCGTCGCCATAACAGCCTCTACATTTTCCAGTATAACCCGTTTGGAAACACTAGCTAGCAATTGAACATGTCGTTCCGTTCCTTGTATGTGTGATGGAATTTTTGGATCATTAAACGGTGGATCATCTTGATTTAAATATTCTTTCAATGTATCGTACGGAATGCTTCGCGTGAATGGCGGTTCAAATACGATATTTATATCATTCAAATTGATCATTTCCGTATAACTTGTGCTATTAAAGTTTATATCTGGTTTTTTGTAAACTCTAACTTCCATTGGCTCGTCAACATCGGTTCGATAAGGTAGAATTTTCTTGATGGCACAGTCGCGCTTTTCTTTCCTATCATCAAACAACATTGATGACAAGATATTTTCCGAATGCGTATAATATGAATTATCTTTAATTACTTGATTGACAATTTTGCGTAAACGAGGTTCTAGAAATCGTGACCAACCAATGAACTTGAAAAATAATGCACTGCCGTACACGACAGAGCTGTAATACTTGATATTGAAGTACATTGGCACATAACATTTAATTATAAATTCAACCAGAATTCTTAAATTTGCATCTGGATTTTTCGTTGTCACATATAATCGCAATAATCTAGCGGCCTTGGTGAGCCACCGAGAATGTACAATTTTCCCTGGTTTGATGTAAGCCAGATCCACCGGAACCACGGCGCTAGAAATTGCAGGGGCCATGTCGTATAAGTACCTCGAATCGGTGGAAAATTCTTTTTTTTCTGGAGCAGGGGGCATATTTTGCAACTCAATTTTCTGGAAGCCGTCCACCACCTAAAAATATATAATAATAAAATAATTAAAAATGGTTGACAATTATAATAAATGAGTGATAGCAATAACTTACCGGAAGAGTTTCACAAGTTTCGATTTGACGGCTCAGTTTTCCGGTTGCCGATCTTGGTCCAGTGCTGGTTGATTTATCCAAAGCTTCAAACAAATGCCGAAACGGAAGTTCGTTGAAGTGTAGAAGGCAAACAAACCAATACAATGGTCTTTTTAACAGCAATTCGAATCGTCGTATAATTCCATCGTGTGGGCCAGTGTTTGTTGGCTCACCGTCAGTGCATATTAAAATTAATGTATCCAGTGATATATTTTTATCGTTGAAAAAACCATTTAGGTTTCGTGTTCCAGTCTTTCGTAACCAATCAATTCAGAATTGGGTTCTCTCAAAATAACAAGATGAGGTTCTTTTACCATCCTAGTATGATACTTCTCATCAATTTTATCTATCGTTAAAGTATCATCTTTTCTGCCATCGAATGAAAACGCTAACAAATTGGTATCATCTAACCGTTTGCGAAGCACTTTTGTCTGCATTTCTCTTTTTCTCTGCGAACTTTCGATTTATTCATGATGAGAGGTTTCCCATGCTTATCTTTAATTTTAAAATCTTGCAAAAGAGCGGTTCCCAATGCTGATGCTACTCTGTCAGGCAGACCAAATCTGTCACATACCAAGGCAAAGTTAAAACAATCGTATCTCTCTGTGTATTGTGAACTTGTGCTTCTATCCATATCTTCTTGAACCGGTGGCGGTGCGTATGTTGAATCTTCGGGATCTTGGTATGTTGGCATTGATGACATAGACGTTGCTCCTTGCTCTTCAGTTTCCATCATAAATGCATTCATTGTTAGTCTTCTCTGATTATGTTGATCGTGCATGAACTCTTTGAGGCGTTCGGGAACCCAGTCGCATGCACATGGTGCTGCCTTCAAATCGCACTTACATGTTCCAATGTAAAAAATTGTTTCGAGAGATTTTACATACTCTGTAAATTGTTGGGTGTAGTTTCTTCTCTTGATTTGCTCTTGATACTTGTCAAGCAATTTATTCAATTTATTACATACACTTTTTTTCAGCATTATTTCCATACCAAGTTTTTCCCAAATTCCAAACAACTTATCTTGTACTGGAATAGTGAATGATTTATGGGAAATTTTAGCACGTTCGCTTAAGTAAAAATAATATCTCAAGATATCCAAATGGGTTGGTAAATTAAGATCAGTCAAATCAGTAGACACACCAAAAACAGTAACATCATGATTGGGTATATGACTCATTGGGTTTTCGATAGTTGTTGATGTAGTTGCTTCATCTTGCGGTGTAGAGGATGGTGGATTCATTGTAAACCTTTTGAGGTAATAAGAATGAAATGGTAATTGTAAAGTAAGACGCATAGGGTTTCGGTTGTTAAATAGAACTCAGCTCTGGTTGCCCAGAGCTCCTTTATTTATAGCATTCCTTATCCTATTTTATGTATGCACCACATGCTGAGAGCATACACACATCTCAACACTAATCTACTGTATATACCGACAGTATGTACACATATCTTAAGCATAAGTGTTTTCAAGGGCAAACACAATTGTCTATTGTTAGTTTAAGATCATTTGCGATCTTCAGGGCAAACATAATTGTCTATTGTTAGTTTCGGATCATTTGCGATCTCAAGGGCAAACACAATTGTCTAATTTACTGAGGATTACATTAATTTCCGTGATGCCGTGATCGGTAACGTAGATGCAAAAAATGACATCAACAACAGCGGTACTGCATATATCCTCCCATCATCATGCATTGGTAGTCCGCATCATATGCAAGGATACATTCAAGACTTACGTACGTGCATACGGCCGACTTGATCTTTTTATCATATTGACGTGTAATCCAAACTGGGATGAAATTAGAAATTTGTTGTCAGGTCAAACATCGATGCATCGCCATGATATCACTTCACGTGTCTTCAAACAAAAATTGAAATCTTCGATACATTTGATAATTTATCATTTGGTATTTGGTGAAAGACGTTGTTGGATTTACTCGGTTGAATGAAGAAACGAGGTTTGCCTCATGCGCATATTTTAATTTGGTTGATGGATAAAAGTACGCTCCGAAAAAATTAACAATATAATTTCAGCGGAAATTCCAGATCAAGAATTGTTTGACATTTTTACTATTACATTTATTTACATGTGGTACTCAAAATATGATGTCACCATGTATGGACAATGGAAAATGTACAAAACGTTCTCGGCACGATTCCGATTACTTTGGTGGAGAGGTAAAAAACCGAATTTCCGTATAAATGGGGTATGTGCGGATAGGGGAGCTTCTCCAGAGAAGAAATATCCAAAAATAATATAAAAATAACATTAATTTTTTAAAATATGCACGATTAAAAGTTCAAAAATTTGCACTAATAACACATGGTATTTCTCTATGTTTCACTAAATTTTTTCATGTTTTTCACTCTGTATATTTAAATATACACTCTAAACATTGAAATAAGTTCACATTTCACTTTTATTTTGGTATATTTTACCTAAATTTATTAATTTAAAAATCACTTATCACACTCATCGTTGAAAAGGTAAGATTGTTTACAATTATGAGGAAAACAAGCCTTGCCACATCTTAAACAGCAAATATGTAGGATTTTTAACAATTTTTCTTTGTTTGCTTGTTCGCGTGATTTTTTTTCTACATTAACTATAAAAAATTCTTTGTACATATGTATATGTGTAATATGTGATTTATGTGACTGAAGTACTATCGCGTAGTACTCCTTTCTGCGTTGGCGGCCTTCGGTCGCGCTTTAAAAAATAAACGGTGGATCATCTTGATTTAAATATTCTTTCAATGTATCGTACGGAATGCTTCGCGTGAATGGCGGTTCAAATACGATATTTATACCATTCAAATTGATCATTTCCGTATAACTTGTGCTATTAAAGTTTATATCTGGTTTTTTGTAAACTCTAATTTCCATTGGCTCGTCAACATCGGTTCGATAAAGTAGAATTTTCTTGATGGCACAGTCGCGCTTTTCTTTCCTATCATCAAACAACATTGATGACAAGATATTTTCCGAATGCGTATAATATGAATTATCTTTAATTACTTGATTGACAATTTTGCGTAAACGAGGTTCTAGAAATCGTGACCAACCAATGAACTTGAAAAATAATGCACTGCCGTACACGACAGAGCTGTAATACTTGATATTGAAGTACATTGGCACATAACATTTAATTATAAATTCAACCAGAATTCTTAAATTTGCATCTGGATTTTTCGTTGTCACATATAATCGCAATAATCTAGCGGCCTTGGTGAGCCACCGAGAATGTACAATTTTCCCTGGTTTGATGTAAGCCAGATCCACCGGAACCACGGCGCTAGAAATTGCACGGGCCATGTCGTATAATTACCTCGAATCGGTGGAAAATTCTTTTTTTTCTGGAGCAGGGGGCATATTTTGTAACTCAATTTTCTGGAAGCCGTCCACCACCTAAAAATATATAATAATAAAATAATTAAAAATGGTTGACAATTATAATAAATGAGTGATAGCAATAACTTACCGGAAGAGTTTCACAAGTTTCGATTTGACGGCTCAGTTTTCCGGTTGCCGATCTTGGTCCAGTGCTGGTTGATTTATCCAAAGCTTCAAACAAATGCCGAAACGGAAGTTCGTTGAAGTGTAGAAGGCAAACAAACCAATACAATGGTCTTTTTAACAGCAATTCGAATCGTCATATAATTCCATCGTGTGGGCCAGTGTTTGTTGGCTCACCGTCAGTGCATATTAAAATTAATGTATCCAGTGATATATTTTTATCGTTGAAAAAACCATTTAGGTTTCGTGTTCCAGTCTTTCGTAACCAATCAATTCAGAATTGGGTTCTCTCAAAATAACAAGATGAGGTTCTTTACCATCCTAGTATGATACTTCTCATCAATTTTATCTATCGTTAAAGTATCATCTTTTCTGCCATCGAATGAAAACGCTTAACAAATTGGTATCATCTAACCGTTTGCAGAAGCACTTCTTGTCTGCATTTTTCTCTTTTTCTCTGCGAACTTTCGATTTATTCATGATGAGAGGTTTCCCATGCTTATCTTTAATTTTAAAATCTTGCAAAAGAGCGGTTCCCAATGCTGATGCTACTCTGTCAGGCAGACCAAATCTGTCACATACCAAGGCAAAGTTAAAACAATCGTATCTCTGTGTATTGTGAACTTGTGCTTCTATCCATATCTTCTTGAACCGGTGGCGGTGCGTATGTTGAATCTTCGGGATCTTGGTATGTTGGCATTGATGATGACATAGACGTTGCTCCTTGCTCTTCAGTTTCCATCATAAATGCATTCATTGTTAGTCTTCTCTGATTATGTTGATCGTGCATGAACTCTTTGAGGCGTTCGGGAACCCAGCCGCATGCACATGGTGCTGCCTTCAAATCGCACTTACATGTTCCAATGTAAAAAATTGTTTCGAGAGATTTTACATACTCTGTAAATTGTTGGGTGTAGTTTCTTCTCTTGATTTGCTCTTGATACTTGTCAAGCAATTTATTCAATTTATTACATACACTTTTTTTCAGCATTATTTCCATACCAAGTTTTTCCCAAATTCCAAACAACTTATCTTGTACTGGAATAGTGAATGATTTATGGGAAATTTTAGCACGTTCGCTTAAGTAAAATAATATTTCAAGATATCCAAATGGGTTGGTAAATTAAGATCAGTCAAATCAGTAGACACACCAAAACAGTAACATCATGATTGGGTATATGACTCATTGGGTTTTCGATAGTTGTTGATGTAGTTGCTTCATCTTGCGGTGTAGAGGATGGTGGATTCATTGTAAACCTTTTGAGGTAATAAGAATGAAATGGTAATTGTAAAGTAAGACGCCTAGGGTTTCGGTTGTTAAATAGAACTCAGCTCTGGTTGCCCAGAGCTCCTTTATTTATAGCATTCCTTATCCTATTTTATGTATGCACCACATGCTGAGAGCATACACACATCTCAACACTAATCTACTGTATATACCGACAGTATGTACACATATCTTAAGCATAAGTGTTTTCAAGGGCAAACACAATTGTCTATTGTTAGTTTAAGATCATTTGCGATCTTCAGGGCAAACATAATTGTCTATTGTTAGTTTCGGATCATTTGCGATCTCAAGGGCAAACACAATTGTCTATTGATAGTTTAAGATCATCACTTAAATTAATTTTTTTCATTTACATATGTTCTGACTAAATAAATTTCTTAAGAGAAAAATAGATATTATTATAAATAAATAAATAAAAATAAAGAAAAAACATCGCAATTTAGCTGATTTTTTCATGTAAATCACCAAAAATGGTGATTTTTAGAAATGATTGTATGGGGAACTCCCCAGGGGAGTTCCAGGGGGTGTGCCACTGGCATGGGTGGATCGGCCGTCCAAAGTTAGTGGGGGTCGGTCATACATTTGGACTCGAGTGGAGCACTCTAAATGGGTCAAAGTGGGATTTTTCAAAATTTGCCCCTGGCCAAAAGTTTGACTCAAATTGGGGGACATCAAAATTCGTTTCAGAGGTATGGTTCCTTCGGCAAAGTATTTTATTTTGATCCCTAGAATATGATTTTCATAGAGAAATGGGCGATTTTTTTGCCTCCCCACAAATCGACCCGGCCTAATGTAAATGTGTGATATGTGATTCATATTTAATATACACAAATAGGTAAAACTCTATGATAATATTATAAAATTTAAATCATCTCGAGGTGAATGAAGTACTTTGGCGTAATACTCCTTTCTGCGTTGGATGTCCCGATTGTTTACCCCACTTTGTGGCATACTCTATGTACTCTTCTTATATTTCAGTTGCCATTGTGCGTGTGTTTGTGGGAGGGAGGTCGGCCTCTGAAATGTGCCTGAGTCTTAGCGAAGATTTCTCCAGAGACCAGTGGTCTCTTAGCTGTTGGGTAAATATGCTTGTACAGCTCAATGTCGATGCGTGTGCAAATGTTGTACCTATTGGTGTTGAGGACTCTTCATTAACACATTGAGGACGGCGCAGTTTTTAGTGAGGGTATTTTCATCTTCTTCAGAAGAGGAAAGTAACCGTTAAGATTCGGAAAAAAGTGATGATGACACAGAATGGTTTTGATGCCAAATTATTTTTTATTTTATTAAAAAAAATAAATCTGAATCAAAGACAGCGTGACCCACCAGTGGGTCACGCCGCCAGATGAAACATAAGTGCATGACCCACCGGGTCACGTCGTCCTGAACGTGTTAAGATGAAATTGTGTATGGCTATCTCTGCTTTAAAATCAGTTAATCTGGAAGATAGGTAAAAAACAATTATGAAGACCAACTGCAGTCTAGATCGGAGTTCCGCTGTTTGGATTTTTGAGGCTTCAGTGACCTTGGTCCTTCTAACCCTGTGTAAATCGCAACATATCCTGGGATCTTCTTGCCCACAACAAGGTTCTGCTGGTTGTAAAGGTTCAGTTTTATCATCAAGTGTTGTAGTTGCTTGGACGGAGGCGAGAAGAAATATCTCTCTGAATTCCATACCTTTAAAAGTCTAGGCGAACCAACTGGAAGTGCCTTAACAAATCTGTGATATGTAAGATAACGTTTTGTTCATACACGATATGAGACGAGGATTTATTTGATGCATGAAATGGAAGCTCGTGATCTCGGCGACATTTAGTTTCAACAAAGCGGCGGCTCTTCCCACACATCCCATCGATCAATGAATTTATTCAGAGAACTCTTCGGTGAGCAGATAATTTCAAGTTTTGGGCTGGTCTATTGGCCATCAAGATCGTGTGATATTACACCTGTTACGAACGATCTGGCAGCATGACTCACGTAATCCTCGTAAGTCCTACTTGCTTACGTATTAACTAGCGTGGTGCGTTGTGATTGGTCTAATAAGCAAAGCGGGAGCAATTATTTTAAGTCCTACTTGCTTACGCTTGAACTGACGTGGCGCATTCTGATTGGTCCAATTGGGGAACCGGGAGCAATTAGTCTAGTTAGCAAAGTAGGCAGTGGGAAAACGATTATACCGTCGATAACGTTGAGAGGGTGCAGTTGAGACTAAATTTTTTAATTAACATTTATTTAACACTTTATTTAACCTTTTATTTAATTTATTTAACATTTGAATTCGGTATTAAATATTATTTAGTTAATTGCAAAAAATTTCTCGCATTTTTTCTTAACATCTTAAAAAATTTACTGCAACCTCATCGCGCACTACATTTAACATCTTAAAATGTCGCGCGCGAATAACTTAGAATCATCTGTTGCACCTGCCAATTTCGTTCTTGGTCCTAATTGTGCTGCAGCCGCCAATCTCACCAACTCAACAAGCTTTCCAATTGTGAGCAACCTGGAGGATAATTGTGGGACTGATCGGGCTGCTAACCAGCGCATTCCTGTGACACACGCTGAGAGTTCGAACGCAGGCGTATCAAATGCAGCTCCTCCAAATGGGAGTCGGGTGTATACGGTATCACCCCAACAAGCACATCTACAAGAAAGTGAACTCATAAGTCCTGTTCACTCCTCAAATTGTTTTGGTTCACTCGGCCTTCGTCGTCGCGCCGAATTGCTAAAAGAGCAAAGCGAAATCCTACGACAGAGGGAGGCTTTATTAAAAGAACAGCACAGCTTTTTGGATCGCATAGATGCAATGGGTTTTGATGACGACTTTGATGAAAGGCAATATTCAATGCCTAGGATCTCAACCAGGTTGAGGGATGAGGCGCTTCTGCCATCCCAAATGCTGCAGCTGCCACCACAATTTGTGGCGCCATTTAATGCAACCGCTCCTGTTCTAAAGGATATCACAAATAGCGGATCTTCACTACCTAACGGTATTCCAACCGGAATGTTAACGGGTCAACAAGGTGAAACTGATATTCAAACACCGGTTCTTCAATCGTTATTGAACAGAATACAGTCAATTGAACAGCAGTTGCGACGGAATTCAACACTCAATCCAGAAACTGTTTTGCCGCAACCAGCTCATACAACTTTTCCGACAGCTGGCCGTGTTAACAGCTTGTCTTTTGGTTTTTCAACCTGTCGCCGATTGACTCGGGATCAACTTGCTTCCCGTAACAGCCTTGCTAAAGAATTACCCAAATATGATGGTAAACCCAGCGAGTGGCCGTTGTTTTATGC
The DNA here is from genome assembly GCF_016617805.1 of Bactrocera tryoni. Classification (NCBI taxonomy): domain Eukaryota; kingdom Metazoa; phylum Arthropoda; class Insecta; order Diptera; family Tephritidae; genus Bactrocera; species Bactrocera tryoni. Next base: position 4,554,705 of record NW_024395824.1, read on the forward strand.
CGCTTACAATCAAACTACAGAGGTTTGCGGATTCTCTGACGAAGAAAATCTGCTAAGACTACGACAGGCATTGGAAGGTCCAACGCTAAAGGCTGTTAAAAATCTGCTATTGCACTCCTCATGCGTCAGTCAAGTTATGGCCACTCTTCAAATGAGATTTGGTAGACCAGAATTGATAATCAGTGTTCTTCAACGCCAAATTTGTGAGCTACCGCCACCATCGGAGAGCAATTTGGAATCTATAGTCGATTTCGCCGTAGAAGTGCAAAATATCTGTACAACGATGTCAGTATCAGGTCTGACTGGTCATTTGAACAATCCCGAATTTGAACAGCGATTGGTTTCGAAATTACCTGGGCTTCTACCAGCGTATTGGGGAATGCATAAGCGAAGCCTAACAGCATGCAATCTACAAAACTTCAGTGATTGGCTCTTTCAGTTGGCTCAAGGTGCCAACTGCGTTCTCGTTCCAAAGGATCCAATACGTGATTGAAAGAGATATTCTTCAACAAATAAATGCCAAATAATGTCTTTCAAATATTAAACAAGTATTATCATAGGGCGTTCCTATTTTTAAAGGCATTCTCTGCTTCGGGTTCGCCCTCATAGACTTCTCATTTGCCCAATTTTGACTTCTCCTTTGGCCGCGCTCTAAAAAATAACCCTGGTCGAGCCAATACTCAAGGTGACTGAAGTACTTTCGCGTAGTAGACCTTTCTGTGTTGGCGGCTTTCGGCCGCGCTTTAAAAAAATAATCCGGGTGGAGCCAATCCTCAGGGTGACTGAAGTGCTTTTGCGTAGTACTCCTTTAAAAATCTAAGTATTTTTATTACGTAATATTATTATTTAATATTACTTAGTTGTTTATTAAATTTAAATAAGAAAATATCGATATGCATGGAAAGATTGTTTATACACATTTTAGTTTGAAATATAATTTATAAACGCTTGTTTTTAATAGAACTAAGATTGCTAAATAAAGAAAGAGGAATTATAGCGAAAAAGATAAAGTTCAGGGAATTGCTCATATTTGCTTATTATCATATGACAGCGCTCCATTTGCTCATATTTGTTAGCACATAAATGATGCTCACTACGAGTGTAAAAAGGGATTTTGTTGTGAATTTGTTTAAATCTTTACAGTTTTATTAAATGAATTTGAAGTGAAAAATGTGCACAAAGTGTGTTAAATGTAGTGAAATAGCTTGCTGAAATGTTCGAATTTTGGGAATTTTTGAACTTTTAAGTCGAATATCTCAAGTGGCATTACGATAAACTAAGTTTATGTAAATAACAAAAAATATATGTTATAAAATAAAATAGTTTGAATGTAAGTTTTTTCAGCTTTAATAAAAACGACTCAAAATGTTTATTAAACACAGCTTCTTGATTTTATTTCACTCATACAGTATACACATACTCACACGCTATGGATTGGTAGAATTGTGGTAAATGTACCTGTAATGTGATTAGATATTTTAATAACTTTTTAATAATAATTTTCAGCAAAATATTTTGGTTTATGTTTTATAAGTGTTTTAAATTTAAGAGTTGGTCCATCCGCCATTCCTTTTTGTATGATTTTTCTGCAAATTAACAATATTAAACTAAATTCTAAATTTTTGGAAAAATGTATTAAATTATATTGAAAATATATTTATTATTTCATTCTTTATTTATATAATTTAACACAACCGTCCAAATACTCGCGCTACAACATTTAAAAATACCGAAATGAATCTATCATTGATACATACAGCTGTGTTGCCTCTTCGAAATTTTCATAGAAATTAAAACTGATTTGTCACACTGCTAAAATGACAGTTCACTGTATGCAATATATGGCATATATTGTATTCCATATGCAATATGGAGCCTCCACACGCAATACGCACAGCAATAAAGTTAGTATATACATACAAAATTTTAACCTGTCGAGATGCCCCGTAATTGTAAAAGTCAATGCATGTGCGCGTGTGTGTTATGTGACACGAATTTTATTATTATTTGTATGTGTATACATTACGATGCTATTTTTATACTCTTGCAACCAGTTGCCACAGAGGCCACAAATCGCCATTAACCGAAAACATACAAAGTGCCATAACTAAGCACCAAATTAAGGTATAAAGCTGTAAATTGGTACAAAGGATCGCAGTAGCAAGTGGCATCTGTGGGCAAAATTGTTTCGAAAGGTCGGCTTGGTTCCGCCCTCTAACAGGTTTAATGTACATATCTTTTAAACCAGTTAAGCTACAACACCAAATTTGCTGAGTTCAAATCTTATAAGAGCTTCTACCGACAGTGCGAAAATGGATGAAATCGGAGGATACCCCGCTCACTCTCAATATGACGGTACTGTTAAAAACTACTAAAAGCGCGATAAATCATTAAGACATAAAATTTTGCCACTAAAATGGTAGAGAGCTTTATAGGATCTGGTGTGAAATTGGATGATGGGTGCGGCACCGCCCACTCTTTTGTGACATCCCACATCTCGTTACACGACCAACCGAATTCGACTAAATTTAGTACGTGGCATTTTTTTTTAATATTTCCATGTCACGTTGCGAAAATTTTAAATTCCACTTGATTCATTCAGTTTTCAGTACACAAAATAAAAAGCAATTAATATAACGGGATAAAACTTTGCACGAATAATTCCTTTAGTGTGTGTCACCTAATGATCAAAATATCTTTAACCCCAATACAGACTGTTCAAGCCTCTAGGTACCGAATATTTAGACCCTGATACCTTTAGTTGACTTTTGATCGAAAATGTCGGCATATGTCGGCCAATATGTGAGTTATCCTAATGAAAAGAAGAGAGCGTGTTTTACTCATAATAGTGAGCCTTTCCTTACTTTTTTTTATTTATGACTGTTGAATATAAGCGTATTGCTTGTAAATACTTAAACTCATAAAATAGTTTGTGTATATACATATTTATGTATGTTAAGTACGTTTTGTACTTTCTCATCATTATTATTGATAAGCATGTTTAAAGATATTTGAATAATGAGAGTCTTAACCTATTTGACCCACATTGTGAAATGAAAACTTGTTCGAAAAAATTGCTTACATATGTTGAATTTTTATATATAGAACAGTATATGAGATATAACGTCAACCGGAAAGTCAAAATTTGATAAAGAAGTAGCATTTGAAGGTTTTGATGAATCCTCCAAAAAGTAAACGGTGTCATTGCTCATTTTGATACCGATTCCCATGAAAGCGTGTCTTGCTATATTTATAGTGGTACCTTATATCCGTACTTTTCAATGTGCTCTGTGTCAACTACCGGAAGAGAGAAATGTTCCCACTGAATCATGTTGATTTAACTTTCGAACCTTGTGTATGAAACCTTTCAGAAGGGATCTTTTTGTACAGCAATTGAATGAAATGTATTTTTATCGTATTGTGTGTACATAGTATATACATAAAAAGTCTTTTGTATACCACTGATTTTCTCTATATTTTAGGTGTCAATGAGGTGTGTTACTGATCAAGTCTGTAAAGCGCACTATTCAAAACAAATGGACAGTACATCTAATGCTTTGCATAAATCTTCACCTAGCGCTACTTTAGACATTCCTGCTGTATTAGATCAACAATTAGCGGCTTTGACTCATCACAAACGACAGTTAGAAAAGAAGGCAATTTGTTTGTCACAACAGAATCCACGCGAAAAACTTATATCAGAGGCTATAAATTTTGCAAAATCTTCGTCATATACGCAGGAAACTGAAGATTGCATATCTAACATAATTTATTCGAAACCTCATATATTTTCATCGCACGTTGATTCAACAGCAGTTGATGCAAACGTATCTGAATCACCGAGTGATACTGAAAGTGTTCTAAATGATTTAAGACAAACAAACCCTAGAAAGTATTTTAATCAAAAACCTGATGCAAATCTTATCAAAACCCAAGATAATGATGACATAATTCATATGCGAAGTAAGATGTCTTCTAAATTATTTTGTGAAGAAACAAAAAAAGGTATGTATGAATAAGTTGAAATATTTATCTATTTTAGTAATATGAAAAGAATGTGCTAAATTTCGGAACAAAATATTTTATTTACTACTAAAGGACCCGTCCACACCTCACTGTGGCTGGAACATAGATAATACTACTACTACCATCTATGTATATGATTTCGATTAGTTGGGTTATTACTATTGTTAATGAGTTATTTATAGCATTTTTTGAAGCAACTTGTGTTAGTTTACAAAAAAATTGATCATAAAGCATTTCGTGTGTTAATAAAACATTGCTTTTTTAGGGAAAATACTGTTGAATTTTTTCTTAGGGAAATCCACCGTTTGCTAAGCTGGAAATAGGCGAAATGAGCAAAGTAGGCACCTCACAAGTTCATAATCCGAGAAAAACAACGAATAACTGGTTCTGAGAAGTGTTTAAGTGCTCTCTAATCGGAATAAAGCCGAATTTTTGCGTCGACGATAGAAACATAGCTCCATCATTTCCCACTGGAGTCCAATCGACAGTCATTCTAGTGGACTGCACATGATGAACCGGTTTTCAGGCGTGGTAAGACGAAAAAGGCGGCTGGAAAGGTTATGACATCAGTCTTTTGGGATTCACGTGGTACAATACATTCTCAACGACTGATTACTGTGGCCGTTATAATCTATTTCACTGTGTATTTGGTTGCAGTTCCTTTCTTCTATTCCACATACTTAGCAGTTGTATTATTTTTTTAGGTAGAATACGCATATTTTCAAATGATTGCTACAAACATGAATTTTGAACAAATATGCATGATTTAAAATATAATTTTTGTATTTATGAGTTGTATTGGATTCTAATATAAAAAGATAAAAGGTATCCTATGTCCTTACCCTGGTTCTAAGCTACCTCCCCACCAATTTTCAGCCAAGCCGTTCAGCCGTTCTTGAGTTGTAAATGGTGTAACTAAACCAACTTTCTATAGATGTAAGTTTGTTTTTATTATTATACCCTGAACAGGGTATATTAAATTTGTCACGAAGTTTGTAACACCCAGTAGGAAGCGTCGGAGACCCTATAAAGTATATATACAGTGATGAACGAAAGTATTGGCACAGCAAGATACCTTGACTTTGGCACTGTTTTTTACCACTTATAAAATAAGTTTTGTATACCAAATAAAAATGCTTAGTTAGGACGAGTAATTATCAATTATATTTCCTTTAATTCATTTAATTATCTCTTGTATTTACTTAACAGTAGTTAAAAAAAGAAAAAAAACGCTAATTTTAGCGAAACAAAAGTATTGGCACACCCTATAAAATCAGGCAACTTAGTTTGATTTTTATTAATTATGGCAACTCTTTTTTAAAGTACCGTTAATTATACGTAAGCAAATGTGTTGCTGTAAAGAATCAAACTACAAAACTCAGTGTGCGTTTATTTTATAGTTAAATTTGCTTCAATTTTATTAAAATGGGCAGCAAAAAATGTGAAACCAACGAATCTCAACGGAAAATAATATTATATTTGCATAATCAGGGTAAATCGTACGCTGAGATTGGTGAAATGATGGACAGAAGCCGATATACCATACGGAGTGTTATTCAACGTTTTAGAGGAACTGCATCTTTACAAAGCGAAAAACGAACAGGCAGGCCCAAGGCTTTAAGTGATCGCGAGCGTGGTCAAATAGTCAGGAAGGTAAAAAAGAACCCCAGAATATCATCCACACAAATCGCTGCGGAAGTTAAAGAAGAGATGGGAAAAGATATTCATCCAATAACGGTCCGGAGAACACTGCATGAAGCTAATTACAGTTCTCGACTGTACAGTTCTCGGACTTCTGGGACAGTGTACTCTTCTCAGATGAGAGTAAGTTCAATATATTTCAATCTGATGGTCGCCAAACTGTGTGGAGAAAGCCTAACACCGAATTGCAAAAAAAAAACCTTGCTGCTACTGTAAAACATGGCGGTGGAGGGGTAATTGTCTGGGGTTGTATGTCCGCTGCAGGTGTCGGTGAGCTAGAATTCATAGACGGCATTATGGCCAAGAAATATTATATGGAAATTCTGAAGAGAAATGTAAAAATAAGTGCCGAAAAATTGAACTTGCCAGAGTCATTCACATTTCAACACGATAATGACCCGAAGCATACGGCTTATGATGTACGCATGTGGCTGGTACATCACATAAAACATACATTACCGCATCCCCCTCAATCGCCGGATCTTAACCCAATAGAACATTTGTGGGAAGAAGCGAGCAATATCAACAAAAGCTGAGTTGAAGGTGGCACTAATGGAGGAATGGCGGAATATTGGCGCCGAAACGACACAAAAATTGGTTTCATCAATGCCAAACCGGCTGGAAGCAGTCATCAAGCAAAAGGGCTTGGCCACAAAATATTAATTTTATGTATAGTTTACTACTTTGTTATTGTTTTTTTTTGTATTTTTATGGAGTGTGCCAATACTTTTGTTTCGCTAAAATTAGCACTTTTTTTTTGTTATAACTACTAAGCATTTTTATTTGGTATACAAAACTTATTTTATAAGTGGTAAAAAACAGTGCCAAAGTCAAGGTATCTCGCTGTGCCAATACTTTTGTTCATCACTGTATAATTGATCAGTATATTGAGCTGAGTCGATTTAGTCATGACTGTCTGTCTGTTGTTGTTGTTTTAACGGTTTATCAGTACCCGTTAGGATGGTAAGGGTTATCTTTGTTGTCATCGACGTCATCTAACGGGAGGCTCAGGAAACGTGCTGTTTCGACGGGGTCGGACCAAAGGGAAAGGGGTGTTAGATGAGTTGGGTTTGTAGGGCATGCAAAGAGGTGGTCAGAGTCATGCGGAGACTCGTTGCATGCAGAACATACATACGTTGGGTATGTCTGGGTCGATTCTGAATAGGTAGGAGTTTAACCTGCTACAATATTCAGAACGAAGCTGCGCTAGGGACACTCGCGTTTTTCGCGGCAACTTGAGCTCTTCGTCTGCGATGAGTGGTGGTTTGACTCCAAGAACGCCATTCACGGGAAGGGAGTCGGCGAAGGTGTTAATGGCTCCACTGTGAATGGCGGTCAGTACCTTTCGAAAGTCAGTTGCGTCCGAAGTCCGGTCGGCGTACTGTACGACGTCGTCGACGTAGTCTAGGAAGGACCTTTTGATGCTCCTAGGAGGCGCTTCCGCTCCTAGCAGATGGCTGCAACGATGATTTCTGCGAAAACATCCCAGCAGGAACTGTTTGGAGAGGAGTTCATTATGCTCCTTAACCGGGAGCATAAGTGTCTCTCTGTGTAGGTGTTCGATAGGAGACATCAACAGGCATCCCGTCGTGGTCCGGAGTGCAGTATTCTGGCAGGTCTGGAGTTTCCTCATCTGCGTACCACTGCATCCAGGCGACCATATAGGTGTTGCGTAGTTGAGGACCGGCCGGCCGATTGCCTTGTATGTTGCCAACAACGTTTCTTTGTCTTTTCCCCATGTGCTGCCCCATGTGCTGCTCTGTGGCTTGGCAATAATCGCGGTTGTATGGGGAGTGAAGGAGTGTAGACTATCGAAAGTTACACCTAAAATCTTAGGATTAAATACAGTCGGAATTTTCACGCCATCGACTTCAATATTAAGCTCAAGTCTATACTCCTTCGTCCAGTTCGTAAAAATGGTCGCTGTGGATTTGGTGGGGGAAAGGGTGAGGTTCCGTGCAGTGAGGAAACGAGAAAGGTCTGAGAGGTAGTTGTTTACCTTCGAACACATGCCATCGTTTCCATTGCCCGACGTCAATATAGTACAATCATCTGCGTACGAGGTTATGGAAACCCCCTCTGGTGGCTGCGGGAGTTTCGAGACGTAAAAATTAAACAGTAGCGGCGAGAGGACACCACCCTGCGGAACTCTTCTCGGCTTAGATGTTTCACTTTGAAATAGTACGGATGATTGACGACCGTTCAGGTAGTTGCTGCAATAGCGTTGTGTGTTTGACTGTGTCAAAAGCTTTTGACAAGTCTAACGCTACGAGGACCGTTCTCTCGCAAGGTGGCTTCTAGTTGGGGTCACGAACTCTCTGAGCGTTTATGACGCTAAGTGCTGTGGTGGTGCTGTGCACTTTTCGGAATCCATGCTGGTGGCTGGCTAGGCTCAGGTGGTGAGTGAAGGTCGGGAGTAGCAAGCCTTCAAGTGTCTTCACTACTGGGGAGAGGAGAGTTATTGGCCGATAAGATTTTCCTTTGTTGGCGGGTTTCCCAGGTTTCAGTGGTGGGACCACTCTTTCGACTTTCCACACATCGGGTATTTGAAGACTGGTCAGCGACAGATTGAGGACCTTGGTGAGATAGCCTACTCCCGTCGAGCCTAGATGCTTTAGCATTAGCTTGTTGATTCCATCAGGGCCAATGGATTTGGAAGATTTTGCTTTGTTGATGACACCCTGAACCTCCTCATCGGTGAAAGTAAGTGGCGCGCAGTCGTTTGGCATTTTGCACAGCCGTCGGTTAACACATCTCTTGGCTTTGTCTACCGAAGGGTGCAGTGTAACATGCCGGCTAAAGTAGCTCGCGCACTTCTTTGGGTCCGAAGAGGCATGACCATTGAATTGAACCGCAACTCGGTCGTCGTGTCTCTTCGGGTTAGACAAAGCTTTGACAGTAGCCCAAAGCTTACTCACACCGGTGGAGAGGTTGCAGGACTTCAGGTGCTCTATCCATTTTGTCCGCTTATGTTGATTTACCATACGCCGAATCTCCAAATTGAGATCCCTTATTCGGGGATCCCCGGGATCGGCATGGCGTAAGGTATCGCGCTCATTAGCTAAAACGGCTGCTTCGGCTGGGAAATTGGGGCGGATTTCCGCTATTTTTCCAGCCGGGATGAAGCGAGCGGTAGATGCTACGATTACCCTGCGAAAACGACGTTCGCCAACGCATACGTCCGTAGGAATGGGTAGAGCGTTAAAGGTGCTCTCAGTAAATTCTGTGAAGCCGACCCAGTTAGCTTTGTTAAAGTTAATGAAGGTACAGAAACGAAATCGGAAGGTTCCTCGATCGAGATAATGATGGGCAGATGGTCTGATGCGAGAATTAGCATAGGTCGCCAGGTTCTGCTATTTATCAGACCACCGCAATGGTAATATCGGGTGAGCTTTTACAGGTGCCCATAACTCTGGTGGGGGCTTCGTCATTCATTGTGCAGAATGTCGAATCGTCAATCTGTTCCGCCAGCTCCATCCCTCTGGTGCGCGTTAAAGTCGCCGAGTATCAAACGGTTTTCACTACGAAGTAGCGCACCTATATTCGGGTGATATCCTGTAGGGCAACATGTAGCTGGGGGATGAATATATTGAATATTTCGAGCTCGACATCGCCTGACCGGATAGCTATACCCTGACATTCCAGGGTAGTATCCCTGCGGTCGATGTCCTCATCGATTAGACGATACTGCACGGTGTTGTGCAATGTGAAGGTTAGGGCACCACCATTATCGCGCTCGCGATCTTTACGTATTACGTTGAAACCTGCACAACTCAGAAGATCTGAGCGGCTGTCTAGTTTGGTTTCTTGGACCGCAGCTATCGATACGCGTTCCCGATTCATAAGTGCAACTATCTCCTCGATCTTACTCTGGAGTCGGTTGCAGTTGAATTGAAGTACACGGGTTTGTCGCGGGTGTCCGTGGGTGATCCCGGGGGTGAGGGAGTGACGTGTAGGTGGTACTTGTTGCAACTGCAGAACCCGCAGGGGCGGTTGTCGCGCTGGGGTGTTGGTTGGCGACGCCACTGTTGTGTGTTGCGGGGCAGACTCCTGCAGCATGGGGCAACGCACGATTCACTCCACTCACGTGTGGTGGGCAGGCTGGAACACGCCGGGAAATGACACCAGCCAGTTCAGGAATTGCACTTAACTGATGTCACGTTTCGACGTATGACGGTCTGACACAAGAAACAGACTGTGCGAGGAACCAAGAGTTGCTGATTGGTTCTCGCACGAGGATTGAAGCGGGACGAAGGTTGGGGGGGTAACGTCCGGTGTGTTTAACGTGGGAACCTGCTGACGACAGCCTAACTCCACGGTACTCAAACGTACACGGATCAAATCAATGCGTTGATCAGCGCCCTGAAAATGAAAGGCATTTCCAGTACCAATTGGCAGTGTGGAATGGACACACTAACCACCTTGGTAGGGTTCGAGGCCCATCTAAAACCTCTGCCGTACTTTGGGTCCGGCACCCGGTTGCAATGCAACTCCACATTGAGTGATCAAAACACTCTTCCCGCGATTTGTGTATAAACCACAACCACCACGATACTCCCCAAGGGGCCATACCGCATGAGCAGGTTGGAGCGAACTTCAAGGGCTCCTGCTCCCCGTGGTACCAGAATTAAGTCTCCGGTCAGACTTCGTAGCCGCAACTACTACCAGTTGAGCTTCCATACTGCTCTGGACTGGTGACCAGGGGTCAGACCCCATCCTCCCATCCCATGCACCCGCAATCCCCCTTACCTAACCTATCCTAACGTTTCGCTCAACTGTCTTCGCCGCCTAAATATTTCACGCGCAAACCTTTCAAACGTCCCTAAAAGTTCGGCATTCCAGCTAGTGGAGATCACACTGCTCACATCTAGCTGTCCATTTACATATCTGATACCTAATCTCCTAAAGCTCCTGATGCCTGAGTACATTGCGCATTCTGCAATGACATGTACCCAATCCTCATTGCGTACTCCGCACGCACATTCGGGTGTTTCCGATAGGTTCCTCCTATGCAAGAACGCATTCAGAGGCCCATGTCCCGTGAGTAGGAAGCCCGAGCTCAGACAAAATCTGAAGTCGGGGGTTTCCTTCCACAAACCTGGCATCCTGGATGTATTTGTAAGTCACTCAACCGTTGCTGCTATTCTTCCAACGGTCTTGCCACTTATTCCTAACTATTTCATCTAGGAGCCTCTTGCTTCCTAGATATCCCTCCCTCTCTGCATCATTGTCAGAAATCCAATCATTCTGGAACAATGACACACTCAAACCCCTCCTTAACCTGAAAGCAACAGCTCTCTGTATGACAATCAGATCAAGCGGGGGAGCTCCTAACAGCACCTGCATTGCTTCCGTTGAGACGGTGCGAAAAACAGGCAAGCAAGCAAGCATTATAAAACGCTGTATTGAGAGAAGCTTTTGACGCCCCTAGACTGTCGTGGCTGTTTCCCACCATACAGCGGCGCCGTAAGTGGCACAGGCCATAAACAAACCCCGATGTATGGTGCGAACAGCACGACGTCCGAGACCCCAATCACTCCTCAAAATGCGCCGTACTTTGCCCACAGTTCCCTGCAGTCGCTCCTTCACAATTGCTAAATGTGGAGTGAAACTCATTCTCTCACTCATGGTCAGCCATAGATATTTGACTTGCGTCACATACCTGATGCTGACCCCATTTACCCGGACGATAGGTGGACGTACCGGCGACAACCTACCTTTCAGCAGCATTGTCACCGTTTTATCCATCGATATGTCTATACCCACACCAACGCCCCAATTGTGGACAATTGCAAGAAATTGACTATTCACCCGTTCTATTTCACTACGTGAACGACCTCCTACTAAAATAAGAAGGTCATCCACAGAGTGGCTCCAGCTGTGTCAGCAGGGAGTCCATCATGAGTCCTCTACGCTGCGTCCTCTTCTGAAGCCGTATTGTCTACCCGACCAAATACCGCTCGTTTGCTCCTGAAGAAGTTCCACCATTACTCTTTCCAGCACTTTTCCAAGTACTGGAAGGAGACTGATGCTCCGATAGGAGCGAAGATTGCTCCTGATCCTATCAGGGGACTTCAGGAGAGGGACAACCCTGGTTTTTTTCCACTCACGTGGAAAATATCCCTCCCAGACGCACTTATCGTAGATAGCCTTCAGGTATTCTGGAATGAACTTCCACAAGCTCTTACAGATCTCTCCGTTCAAACCATCAAGGCCTGGAGACCGTTTAGATCTAACCAGGCCGAAAGCATACCCCAATTCCCCATCATCTAAAGGAGGGACAGGTACCTCTTATGATAGAGGTGCTTGTGCTTCCGACCTGGGAAAAAACCCACTAAGGAGAGCCTTTGCACACTCAATCCATGTTGATAACAAAGTGTCACCAACACGAAGAGAAGCTATATCATTATTTCTACGACCCCTTCAGATCTTATAGATCGCCAATCTTCTTCTTTGATTCGTATAAGCATGTCTTTGTACTCTCTCATCTCAGTACGTACTAAGATCATGCCGAATCTGGGGTAACCTATCAGAATTGGACCGTCTTGCACGTTGAAACTTTCATCTCAAACGCCTGACAGTCCTCCTCTTTACGGTTAGCTCTTGCGTCCACCATTTAAGTTGTTTTCCGCGGTAGCTTTCGCTTTTCCGCAGCAACCTATCATTCACACCCCAAACTAATGCAGTTAGCTGAGCGATTTGATCATCAACCCCCAACTCCTTAAATTCACTAAGCGGTATTTCAAATACCGCTTCCCTAACAGAGAGTCCATATTGGCTCCAGTCGACACCAGAGGTACGCCAGCGCCGCAATGGACTTACTTGCTCCGTTGGAGGAGATCTGGCAGTAACCATAATTTGAATCAAATTATGATCACTTAGACCCCACCCTCCCTTTATTTCCCACCTGACGTCAAACGCTCTGCTAGCTGCCTGATTGATGAGGGTAACATCAATATCACTAACACCTCCTGGCCCATCGAATGTATAGAATTCGCTGGGCTCATTTACTATATGGAGGTTATTAGCCACCACCCATTCGCTGAGTGCTTCGCCTCGACTGTGGCTTTGGTATCCGGCCGAATGCCGGGATACCTTACTAAACCACATCGAAGACGAGGCATTCGCATCTAGCCCAAGGATAATTGGACTCCTACTCGCAAGTAGTAGTAGCCTATCCATGTATCCCAGGTAAGGATCTAGGGGTTCGCTGAATTTGCAGTAGAAACTAGCGACGACCAGTCTACCGAACTCCCCTTCTATAGAGACGCTAACTCCCAGCTGTGAAGAATCCAGAACTACGCAATCATAGTTCGGATTGTTTACAACTATTGCGGCGTTAGCCCCAAGATCTGTGAATATCATAAAACTGCCAGGCAGACCCCTAACCACACCATTAGTGGCGTAGAGCTCCTGGAGTAAGGCAACGCCAATTCGCACATAACGGCAAATGACCCTTGGCAATTGAGCTGAAACAGCGCGACCATTAGTGCCTAGCAAGTGCGCGCTCCACTATGCTGCAGTATACTGGGCAAGCAGCGGACATCATAAGATGTCCAGCCGGCTTTCCCTTGAAGTGGCAGTTGCGACAATGCGGGGCATTGTTGCAACGTGCGGCTTTGTGACCCTCTTGGCCACACCTCCGGCAGACATCGGACTTGGCCCGACAATCCGCCACCCGGTGGTCGAAGCCCATACACCGGCATTCCGGAAACAACCGGCAACTGGGCTATCGGCACGCACGCGGTAGGAGAACCACTTCACATAGATTCTTCCTTTCTCCAAAAGGGATGACATTACTTTGTAATCTTCTTCCAGGACGACATTCGTCCTACCATCAGCCTTAACCGCCCAGGGCTTGCTCACAACCCTGACGCCGGTTTTTTCTGCCTCAGGATTTTTCTCCTTTACGTTCTTCTCGAAGAGTTCCTCCATGAACTCTTCAAGCTTAAACTCGGTGTGCACACCCTGCACAACTACCCTGCCCATCTTTTTGTTGACGGTCACGCTAAGAACGACCTCCTCAAATTTGGTGTTTTTGGCCGCCATGTCCCTCTCCTTGATGGAGGGGGTCCGGTTGATCACACCACCACCCTTAATCTGCTTTAATGCGTGCACGCGCACGCCGAGAGAAGGACCCACTTCCTTCTGCACCTTCTTGGCCACCTCCTTGGATGAGGTGGCAGGACCCTTGCTCCTTACGACTAAGCACCAAGTCTCCGTTGGTCTTGGCACCCTTGGCGCTATTGCCTCCAGCACTGGTGCCGGTGGAGCAGGCGCCGAAGCTACAGGAGCCTCCATACTACTGGTCGATTGACCAACTGCAGTTTTAATCTTGTGCAGTGCATCCACTTGCCCGCGAAGGTAGGCATTCTCCGCATCACTGTCATTAACAGTGATTCATATTTCGTGGAAACATGCATGAACCCCTTCATAGTATCTGGCTCGAGCTGCTTAGCCCCAAACAACATTGCGCAAAACTCAGCGGTCAAAGTTTGGACTGCTGCAATGTGGCTGAAAGCGTCATCCCCCATAACAGAACCCTTGCCCCTTAAAATAGAACCCTTATTTTGGTCCCCAGTAAAGTAATTATTTCCGCAAGCGGAATTTGGCTCTAAAATTACCTAATTTTTTCCTTCGTTTACCTCCTTAGCATTCTCCTTCCTACCGCTGTCGGTCGTCTCCCCGCTGTCCTTCTCACCATCTTTTGTAGCGTCACTCTTTCGCTGAGCTTTCTTCTTTTCTCCTTTTTTGGATTCCTTCCCACCATCGCTTTCACAGGATTTCCCCGATGATGGGCGTAAGCGGGCTACCCTGTTACGCGGTAAGGCATCCTCCTTCCCTCATCGTCGGATGACTCCACACGGACCACCATTGGCTCAGGCCCAGAGTCATCGTCCTCCCCCTCGAGGAACTCTGCTCCTTGTTTGCGTGCTGCAGACATTGCAGCGAAACGCACGTTCGTGTTCTTCTCTTTTTGGGAAATACCCAAAACGCACTTTGGCATTAATTTAAATAATCCCGATCTGCACTTTTTGGGAAAATCCAAAACTTCACTGCGTCTATTGTTTGCGCAATATCTGGGGTAACACGCACACTGTTTCACAATATTTGGGTAACACCCACACTGCACTTAATCCCTTTTTTCTTGGGAAATGTATGTTTCCTAGAATTTTTCTTTGTGTCTTTTCACAAAATTCTACCTGCGTTAGCACACACACATACACTTTAGAACCGTCCCTGCCCTTAATGCGCACACTATTGTCAAGGTCACTTGTGCTTTTGTAACTATTGTTACACACAGACGCTTTTGTCACAGCACTTATGTCACTAAGATTTGTATGGTCAATACACACACAATCGATATTGTTTTTGTTTTGCTACTTCGTAATTCTCCGCGTACACGTGCGTTCGCCTCGGCTGTTCAAACGCAACTGGTTGCCTGTTTGAGCTCCTGGTGACCGTGGAGGTCCTCTGTTGGCCACTCGGGCTGAGCGGCGGCGCAGCGCGTGACCAATGTGCAGGTGTCGCAGTATTGCGTAGGTGCGTAACTCGTGGTCCACTCCCTGTGAGTCTTAAGGCCTGAGCAGGTCTTAAGATGGCTCCATCCATTGCAAGAATTACACCTGACCGAGGTGGAGATTGGATGGAGCCTTTTTGCGCATACGCAGCAGAAAAATTCCTCCGGGCCCGGGTTGGACTCGATGCCAGCACGAGTCAGGATGATACGGAACAACCCTGCTGCAAGGCGATGCTCCAATGATGACAAACACAAATTAACACTCACCGATCCAAACGGGGTTAGATCGCCGAAAAAACAGCCCTTGGTCGGATAAAATCCGAGTCAATTCCGGTACGTAGAACCGACTGTCGTGGGAATTGTCTGTTTGTCTGTCTGTCCGTCTGTCTGTCTGTATATATACGAACTAGTCCCTCAGTGTTTAAGATATCGTTTTGAAATTTTGTAAACGTCATTTCCTGTTCAAGAAGCTGCTCATTTGTCGGAACTGGCGATATCGGACCACTAAAACATATAGCTGCCATGCAAACTGAACGATCGGAATCTTATATGGAAAACTTTCACATTTGACAATGTATCTTCACAAAAGTTGGCACAGGTTATTTTATAAGATAGTAATGTAAGTTAAGGTATCAAAAGTGCAACTGTTGGTCAACAGAGGGTTAACAAAATATAACACCAATCATAGTCCTATAATTTGAGTTGATCCAATTCTTGCACTCAAGCTTTGCCAAAATACTCTATATGTGCAGTATGTGCGTGGCGTTCGCTCATTGGCCAGCACTGCAACCAACAACGACACCCACATAGCTCGGTTTTCCCGCCAAAACTCACAAATTGCGATGATCCAGCATTACAGCAACAAACAACAAGTCAAACTCAGCTATAAGCCTATGGAGCAGGTCACTTTAATTAAAGTCTAACTATAGTAGAGCACTTAAAAAACTGTAACCAAGCGAGCAACATCGCAGTAGAGGAAAAAGTTATAAAATAATGAAAGGTACAGTGAACAAAAAAACTAACTGGCGCCCAACGCAAGGCTTCTTATAATATCCTTACAAGTGGATTATAATATCCATGGACATAAAAGAAGGACACTTATCCTGCAGGAAAAGGACTACTTCCACTAAAGACTGGAATCTCAAATAAATTTAAAAAAGAAAAAATAATTAAATTTTGTATGTATGTACTAATTTAAGATCAATAAAAGTGGTCGTACTGTGTTCAATAAAAAAGTTAATAAAGCTCTGAAAAAATTTGTTAAAAAAAGAGTAATTTACTTATAAGGTAGCATAAAATAAATTTGTTTTAAATAACTAAAGGAAAAAATATTTTTTTAGTTACAAACTTAATTTTTTCATTTAAAGGGATAATCGAGCACGTGTTTAAAATTTATTCTTATTAAATATTTTCTTCCAACACGTTTATTTTCTGATCGGAAAGCCAAAAATTTTGTATGATTAAAACTTGTGAAAAGTGCGAATAATAATAAAATTTATTTAACTTAAGCAATAAAGATTTTGCTTAAGATTCTCGCTTGATGACCCATTTTGCATAAAAAATTAAAATCCCCAATTTGTCTCGGTAAAAGGGTCTCTTTCATTGCTCATATATCGTTTTAAATAAATTACTTTTTCTCCACTTTTCAAAATAAGCTTGCGTCTTATAAATTAATATCTCGTGATATTTGCTACAAACTACGATTAAGCACGATTTCTGAGCGGACTAGGGAAGCATTTTCCGACCAGCTTGACAAATTAACCTTACAATCGAATCGATTAGCGCCTCCCACTGTTCAGACTTATGCTCCGGTATCCATCAACCCCTTAGTTGTACAAGATAATGCTAGCTTGGACTTAATTAAGTCGCTTCCAGGATTTAACGGCGATTCTTCATCATATCCGGCATGGCGCACCGCTGCGCAGTTTGCAATGAATTATTATAAAGAGGGTTCGGAAAAATACTATATTGCAATGGGCATATTTCGAAACAAGATTACGGAATCTGCTAACTCTACTCTTTCATCGTTCAATACAGTTCTTAACTTTCAAGCAATTATTGCAAGGTTAGATAAATCGTACTCCGATAAAAGACCATTGTACGTTCTAGAGAACGAACTTAGCGTGTTAAGGCAAGATAGGTTGTCAATTTCTGACTACTATGACTGAGTCGACAAGCAATTAACTCTTATAATTAATAAACAAATAATGGCCCATAGTGGTAATAGGGAAATTATTTCAGCTCTTAACGATCGAGCGAGAGAAAACGCTTTGCGGGTGTTCATATCAGGGCTTCGTCGTCCAATGTGCGACATTATATTTTCGGCAAGGCCAAAGGATCTGCCATCCGCGCTCGCATTAGCTCAAGAGCTCGAAGTAAGTCACATGCGCCATGACTTTGCTAGCGCTTTTGCCGCAGGTAACTCAATAAAGGTAACGCCTCATTTTCAACCGATTCATCGGAATACTCATCCCAGTACACGAAATTTTCAAAACGCCAACATTAAACCTACAGAAATGGAAATCGACAACAACACCTCTTATTACCATAAACGCTCCTCTCCTCAGAATCATTATAATCCCCATTATCAGAAAAATAAAAATTATGTTCAACAACATCAGTTAATACGAAATGCTCCGCCGCAGCAGCATATTACAGTTCATCCTCCGGTATTTAAGCGATCACGCGAACAATCCTTCCCAAATCACACACCCCTAAACAAAATGCAAAAAGTTAACTTCATGCCTGAAAAAGTAATATTCGATCAAGAAGATTGGGAAGGGTATAATGAAAATAATTTTCAAGGTGACAGTTTAAGAAATTATGCTGAAAGTTATTGCTTTGATGGTAATACCAATAACGATAATCACGTTGATGTCGATACACAACAAGTCGAGGAAATTAATTTTTTAAACTTAAGTCGCTCCTGCCGTTTATAACTAAAACTACCAAAAGCAGTCGGGAGCTACGTCTTTTAATTGACACCGGAACTTCTAGGAACTATGTATGTTAAAAAATTTTCGTTTCTGCACGGCATCAAAAGTATCGATAAGCCGTTCAAGTTAAAGTCTATCACTGGGTCGAATTTAATAAATAAAAAATGCCTAATGAATGCTCTCGGTCATACCTCAACGTTTTACTTACTTCCTGACTTAGGTAAGTTTGACGGTATCATTGGATACGATTTCCTTAGAGAAATTGAGGCAAATGTTGATGCTGAGAATGGATACTTGTCTTACCGTAACGGTGTAGAGAAACTAAAGCATCTCTCATGCAACCAAAGCAATCATATTACAATAGAAGAAGGCTCTGTTCCATTTCAGAATAAATCTACATTTCACGATATGATTAATAGAAACAAAAATGCATTAGCTGACCCGAATAGAGCACTACCATTTAACACTAGTGTTAAGGCTAGGATTCGTACTCAAACAAACGATCCAATTTATCGCAAAAGCTATCCGTATCCGGTATCAGTTGCGCCGTTCATTAATAACGAAATAAAAACACTCCTCAAAGACGGTATAATCAGAGAATGAGAGTGTCGACAGAAAAGTCGAAGTTTTATAAAACTGAAGTTGAGTTTCTGGGTTTTTTGGTTTCAGAAAAGGGTATAAGAACTTGTCCAGATAAAGTCCATGCAATTTCGAATTATAATCTTCCAAGAACACTGCGTGCGCTGCGATCATTTCTCGGTCTTTCAGGCTACTATCGTCGTTTTGTAAAAAATTATGCCGATATGGTAAAGCCATTAACCAAATATCTTCGTGGCGAGAATGGGCATGTAGGAGCAAAAAAATCGAAAAATGTTGAAATAACACTTGATTGGAAGGTGCTAAGCGCCTTTGAAAAGGTGAAGCGAGTGTTAGCTTCCGAAGATGTCCTTCTTCAATATCCAAATTACAACCAACATTTCGAATTGACAACGGACGCCTCGTCAATCGCCTTAGGTGCAGTTTTGTGTCAAAATTCCTGCCCCATTACAATGATTTCAGTAACTCTTTCTACTACAGAACGCGAAACGCGAATTGCTTGCTATCGTATGGGCTTTGAAAACGTTGCGACATTAACTCTACGGAGTAAAAAATATAGAAATTTTTACCGACCACCAACCCCTTATTTTCTCAATATCCGAAAAAAATCCTAACAGTAAAATAAAGAGATGGCGCGCATTTATAGAAGAATTTTCGCCAAACTTCCACTATAAACCAGGAAAAGAGAATAAGGTAGCTGACGCGCTCTCTAGGCAGTACGTTAATAACTTAGAAGAATCTGAAACAAATGAAACCGCTCGTAGTGAAGAGTCATCTAGTAACATTATAAAAACCATAAAGCAACCCCTTAATCAATTCAAGAATCAGCTCTAACCACTAAAATTTTGTTTAAAAAATTTATTCGATACACAATTTTTTTTATAACACTGTCGAACAATTAATACACTGCCTAAAATCTTCAATAAATTATAACGTAACAAATGGAATTCATTGTGACCTTCCTACTTTAGCGAAAATACAGTACCTCATATTATCTAAATTTCCAGGTGTAAAATTTGTTCACACATAATTACTCGTTATTGATCTGACAAACAAGGATGACCAACTGGAAACAGTCGCTACTGAGCATAATCGAGCACACCGCTGCTTATCTGAAAACTTTAATCAAATTTCCAAAGAATATTACTTTCCGAATTTAAAACAAATGTTAAAAAATCTAATCGCGAATTGTAAGATTTGTTTGGAGAGTAAGTAAAACGCCTATCCCAAACTTCCCGGGGCAAATCCTCTATTTAGACATTTTTATTACCACCAAACAAAATTTTTTAACAAGCGTCGACAAATTTTCTAAATTTCCCGTCGTGAAGCCAATCGCATCAAGATCCACTGTTGATGTCAAAGATAATCTTCTACACATTTTATTAATGTTCAAGAATACAAAAACCATTGTATCTGACAACGAAAAGGCTTTCTACTCTAATCTAATAAAAACACTACTGAGAGATCACTTTTCTATTGATCAATTCTTCATACCCACACTTCACAGCGAAAGCAACGGCCAAGTGGAAAGGTTTCACTACACCTTGCTTGAAATTGCGCGTTGTATTAGGGAACAGCAGCAACTATATGAAACTATTGACCTAATTTTACTAGCAACCCACAAATACAATCACAGCATTCACTCTGTCATAAACGCTGTTAGAAAAAGGTTAGCAAAAGCTCAGGATAAAACACTTAAAAGACTTAACGTAAAGAAAACACCCAAAACATACGAAGTTGGAGAAAAAGTATTTTTTTTTGAGAAGAAACAAACGATTAGGTAATAAATTTGATAAAATTTTTATAGAAAAGGTTGTCGAAAGAGATCTCGGTACTGCAGTTATGATCGAAGGGAAAAGAATCCTCAAAAGCAATTTGCGATAATCGTCTTTAATGATTTCCTGATGAAATTAAGTTTGAATAATGAACTAAAGTAAAATAACATGTTTTAAGCCACATAAAATTAACAAACTAATTGAATTAAAAGAACATATTTTTTTGATCTTGAATTATTACAATTTCATTAAAAAGAACTCGTAAACTAAACCTAGCTCTAAGGAACTGAAATTGTAAAAACAAAAACCTTCAATTGATAATATTAAAGTATCACCATTTCATTCAAAAGAACTTGTAAACTAAACCTAGCTCTACTGCAATTGTAAAAACAAAAATTTTTAATTGTCACCATTGAATTTTTACCATTTCATTAAAACAACTTGTAAAATAAACTTAGTTCTAAGCTATTACAATTGTAAAAACAAAAACATTTGACTTGCTCCCACTATCACGCCGATTTCGAGATTCAAAATGACCTTATCGAAACGGGTACGTTCGAGCTTAACAAGGGGAGTAGTTAAGGTATCAAAAGTGCAACTGTTGGTCAAAAGGGGGGTAACAAAATATAACACCAATCATAGTCCTATAGTTTGAGTTGATACAATTCTTGCACTCAAGCTTTGCCAAAGTACTCGATATATGCAGTATGTGCGTGGCGTTCGCTCATTGGCCAGCAGTGCAACCAACAACGTAGC
This sequence comes from Bactrocera tryoni, assembly GCF_016617805.1. Lineage (NCBI taxonomy): Eukaryota > Metazoa > Arthropoda > Insecta > Diptera > Tephritidae > Bactrocera > Bactrocera tryoni. Next base: position 4,576,016 of record NW_024395824.1, read on the forward strand.
TCGGTTTTCCCGCCAAAACTCACAACTTGCAATGATCCAGCATTACAGCAACAAACAACAACTCAAACTCAACTATAAGCCTATGGAGCAGGTCACTTTAATTAAAGTCTAACTATAGTAGAGCACTTAAAAAACTGTAACCAAGCGAGCAACAGCGCAGTAGAGGAAAAAGTTATAAAATAATAAAAGGTACAGTGAACAAAATAACTTGTAATATACGAAAAAATTGTTCGGATCGGCTCACTATAAAATATAGCTGCCATGCAAACTGAATGATCGGAATCAAATGCTTGCATGGGAAACTTCCTCATCTGACGATATAACTTCACTAAATTTGGTATGAGTTATTGTTTATAGAAATAAAGTAATATCGAAAGAAATTGTTCACATCGGCTCACTATAGCATATAGCTGCCATACAAACCGAACGATAGGACACTGTATCTTCACAAAAATTGGCACAGATTATTTTCTAAGATAGTAATGTAATATATGATAAATTTGTTCAGATCGGCATATAGCTGCCATACAAACTGAACGATCATAATCAAGTTTTTGTATGGAAAACTTTTGCATATGACAAGATATATTCATGAAATTTGTTATAGATTATTTTCTAAGGCAACACTGTAATCTCCGAAGAAATTGTTCAGATCGGTTAACTATAGCATATAGCTGCCCTACAAACTGGACACATAGTTACTAAATGAAATGCACCTGTCAAGGGTATATTAGCTTCGGTGCAGCCGAAGTTAACGTTTTTTCTTGTTTTTATTATTGTTGTTTTTTTTTTTGAAGAAATGAAATATTCAATTGTTTCCTACAAACATGAATTTTGAACAAATGCTTTTGATTTTAATTATAATTTTTGTATTTATGAGTTCTATTAAATTTTGTCATAAAGAAATAAAAGGTATCCTATGTTCTTACCCTGGTTCTAAGCTACCTCCCCACCAATTCTCAGCGAAATCGGTTCAGCCGTTCTTGAGTTGTAAATGGTGTAACTAACACAACTTTCTTTTATATATAGTATATAGATGTGAGGTTGTTTTTATTAGCGTTTTTGTTTTTTGAAGAAATGAAATATTCAATTGATTTTTACAAACATGAATTTTGAACAAATGCTTATGATTTAAAATATAATTTTTGTATTTATGAGTTGTATTGGATTCTAACATAAAGAGATAAAAGGTATCCCATGTCCTTACCCTGGTTCTAAGCTACCTCTTCACCAATTTACAGCCGGTCCCCCACTAAGGGGCACATTTGACTTATTCGGGGGCACATTTGACAAGCATATTTTCCGTGAAACTTTCTTTTTTTTAATTTAATTTGGTTTTCATTTAAATAAAACTCATCTTTTATGGTTTGTTTCTGAATGTTTTATTAAAATAACAGTAAATGTATTCATAAAATAATACGACTATTTTTGGAAAAACATACATATCAACGACAATTATTTTGGGAAAAGAAGAAGACAATTTATTTAATGTATAAGCTTCCAAAGTTAACATCAAACAAATATTTAGCGCGGCAGCGAGAAGTTGAAGCTGGGTTATTAGTCGGAAGTTTAAACTCAATTTCGCTTCTAAGAGTTATAGATATGTCTTCCACAACTGGTTTTACAAAAACCCAGTTGTCTGGAGATAGTCTACGCACATAATCGCTTCGCAAAATACCTCTACAATTTCGCCAATATAATAAAAAGGCTTCATACCATTTTTTCCAAAGTTTACCAAAACGTATTCTCCAACCTTTAAATTCTCATCATCCAATAACGAAAATTTTAGCAAACAATTATCTTTGTTGACACATTTCTCTGTGCTGTCTGATCTCAGACTGATAATACTTTCGTCAGATGATGTAAGGTTTTCATTTAATGAACGCTTATTTTGTTTTGATTTTTGTTTTTTTTTTTGATTTTTCTTGCTTTGGAAAACTGAGTGATTCTCTTAGTTTGGAAATCCAAAACTCGATTTTTTTCTGGTGAACTAGTGAGGATTCGCGAAGATCCACTTTTCTGTGTTATGTTTGGCGCTGCTTTTGTAAAACCCCTGAGCCTAGCCAAGCTTGTTTTTTCAGGCTTTCGTAGTGTGAGGGATGGATTTCGCTTCAAAAAGCCGTAAAGCCAACTTTCTCCAGCTGCCTTGTTAGTTTCATAAGTAGATGGACATGGTATGTTATTAGCGGCAACAAATCTTTTGAATATATCATACGACAATCCATATGCAAAAAACGCACACTTCTTAGCATATTCGACTAATTGCTCCTCTTGAACTCTCGTTAGCGTTTGATGGCTTGTGTATTTAGAGTGATAAATTAAATTTTCATCACAGCTACTCTCATTTCCAGAATCTGAATCGTTCCTCAAAGGATCTAGTTTCTTCAATCGCATGACTAAAGTTGTTCTTTTCAATCCGTACTTTTCTGCTGCTGACGTAGCTGTTTCGCGTTGATGCTTTATGTCTGCAAGAGCTTTTTTCATATCATCCTCACTTATCTGACATCGGTTGGTCTTTTTCGTTTAGTTGCGCACCATTGCTAAAGTAATACTTAGCATTAGAAAACTCCTTAATTGTTTTAACATTACCAAATGTTAAATGGGGTACATTTGACATTTGTCAAATATGCCCCTTCTACACAAGTCAAAGATGCCCTATTCCACTCACCGTCTCGTTTTTTTATATTTTGCAAACTCTATTACATTTCAGATATACACACTATTTATTTTCATAGCACACATAAACAGAGTAACCAATTTCGTAAGATGCTTTAAAAAATGTATTTTATTGTTTAAGAAAGACTTTACTTCCGATCTACCGAAAATTACAATTACGTTCCCGAAAATAGAAAAACACGTGTAACTCTGTTACGCGTTGGAATATAATTGTGAAATTTTTTGACGCTTCGTTTAGTTCAATAATGGTGGTGGTCACGTTTTTACTTTTTCAATAAAGCCCCAGTTAACGCCACAGAGACTGAAGTCAAATGTGCCCCAGTGTCAAATGTACCCCGTCTTACCCTACTCTAAAAAATTTTAAGAATTTGACTTTTATGCTGGCATAGCGAATTAACACAACCAGTTAGCTCAAAATGATAAATGGTTATTACCAAGAAAGTTACGGCTACTGAAACTCTCATACGTTGAATGAATTAGCGCAGAAACTAACAGGCACACCATGCAACTCATAAGGTAAGGTAGAAACTTTTTTAAGAAATCTCTGGTAACGCTGTTGGCTATAGGAGTGTGCGTTGATTTGCTTTACCCTTTTTATTAGGGTATCACCTCGACTATTTGAATTAAAGTTAAAGCTACTAGTCTTTAGAACAATCTTGTCATGCGTACGCGAAGTTTTTGAGATATCGGTCTGAAATTTTTCTCATGCGACAAATGGGGAGAAAATATGTCGGAACCGCAGATATCAGAAATCTATAGCATATAGCTGTTATAGTACAAAACGACCGAACAAAACAAAGTTCTTATATGGAAAAAGTTTTTAATTGGTAAGATATGTCTTCCCTTTTCTAACGAAGCTTTCCCCTAACCTTTTTTCACGAAACACTCACTCGTATAATAAAAATTTAAAAGGTTATAAAATTGAGCTAAATGCCGCACAGTATTTCCAAACGTTTTAAAAAATTTTTATAATTGATTGTTGATGTTATAAAAACGTACACACATAGACAGAAGTTTTCGTCATTACGTTAACTTACTTTTGAAGGTAAGCCACCATCACAAAAAATCGAAAGAATGAATTTTGGAATTTTATACAGCGTGATTCATTTCGAGGCTTCTTAGTTTTTAAACAAAAAAACATAGAAACTTCAAACTTAATGGCGAATGTTTATTAACTTATTACTTTGCAACCAGTTGCTACAGAGTACTATAGTTTTGTTCACCTCACGGTTGTACGTATCACCTAAAACTACGCGAGATAGATATAGGTTTATTTTTTTATATAAATGATCAGGATGACGAGAAAAGTTGAAATCCGTAGTAAAAATATTATAAGAACTTCTACCGACAGTGTGAAAATGGATGAAATCGGAGGATAACCCCGATCACTTCCGATATAACGATTATTTTAAAAACTACTAAAAGTGCGATAAATCAGTGCGTAAATACGCCAGAGGCATTAAATTTTACCACCGAGATGGTATGGGAAAGCTTTATGGGAGCTGCTGTGTCAGTTTTCATTACACAAATCTAGAAGCAATTAATATGACGGCATAAAACATTGTACGAATAATGTCCTTAGTGTGTGCCACCTTATGACCAAAAAACTATTGCTGTTGTTGTTTTAACGGAATTATCTAATACCCGTTAGGGTGGTGAGGATTATCCAAGTTGTCGTCGACGTCATCTAACGGGAGTCCCAGGAAAGTGCTGTTTCGACTGGGTCGGATCAAAGGGAAAAGGGTGTCAGATGAGTAGGGTTGGCGGAGCATGAAAAGAGGTGGCCAGTGTCATGCGGAGACTCAATACACGTAAGACATATGTTGGATATGTCGGGGTCTATTCTGGACAAGTAGGAGTTTAACCTGCTACAATATCCAGAACGAAGCTGCGCAAAGGTCACTCGCGTTTCTCGCGGCAACTCGAGCTCTTCGCTTGCAATAGGTGGTGATTTGACTCCAAGAACGCAATTCACAGGAAGGGAGTCAGTGAAGGTGTTGATAGCTCCACTGTGAATGGCGGTCAGTACCTGTCGGAAACAAAAACAGTTCCCACGACAGCCGAAAGGCTGCTTTTTCTGTCATCTTACCCTGTTTAGATCGGTGGGTATTAATTTAACAAAAACTGTTCAAGCCCCTTTGTACCGAATATTTGGATCTCGGTATCTATAATTGACTTTTGATCGAAAATGTCGGTCAATTTGTGGGATACATACATAAATGAAATTAAGGGATAATCTTTCTCTTATAATGGTATGTCTGTATGTCAAAAATTGGTTGAATCGGAACAATACTTCCCGTAGCCCCTGTATAGTTAATATAAAGATTTTCGAACTCCCGTGTGACTTTGTACCACATATATCGGCCAATATGTGAGGTATCCAAATTAGAATAAGAGAGCCTGTTTTACTCATAAAAGTATATCTTTTTGCCAAAATTAGATAGAATTGGGCAAAAACATAACATAGCCCCTATACTATGTAACTAATATTAAGATTTTTTTTTTAATTTTACTACATACATACTTTTTTAGTATGTGGTATTGAGAAAAATAGATGAGATCGGGTCGATACTACTTCCAACTCCTTTAATTATTTTGGTTTTTCTAACAAACCTTATGCCGAATATGTGGGCCAGTGTATGAGTTATATTTAGTAAATGAGTATATATAGTTGCTTGGATTTCGATCCTCTGACTGACGTTTCACACCTTATATATTTCCGTAGCTTTGTTTGTTGCAAATTGCAAGAGTATAAAATGTTCGGTTGCACACTAACTTATCCCTTTCTTTTTTGTTTAAAGATTATCTCCTTCAAATGTTGGCCGCGACTAAGTCTCAGATGGTCCATCCGTTGAGTAAAATTTTCGATGACTCGTTCGAGCATTTCGAATGGTAACTGGCGTGTTTTGCTCCAAGGCCTGAGTCGAAGCGGAATTGACCGTATAGACTTTAGAGTTTACATATCTTCTCAGACAAAAGTCTAACTATGTGATCTCACACAATCTTAGCGGCCAATCGACCAGTCCAAAATGTGAAATTATTTACTCTGCTAAATAAATCCATTGACTGATGTGATATATTGGAAGGGGCGCCGTCTTGTTGAGATCAAATGTCGGCGAGATCACGAGCTACAATTCTAGGCATCAAATAGTCGGTTATAATGGCACCATAATGATCGCCATTGACGGTTACGTTCTCACCGGTATCATTTTTGAAGAACTATGGACCGATGATTCCACTTGCCAACAAACCCCATATGGCCATTGTTTTTTCTAAAAGAAATGGCAGCTCTTGGATCTCTTCAGGTTGCTCTTCATCCTAAATGCGGCAATTTTTCTTGTTAACATACCCATTGAGTCAGAAATGGGTCTCATCGCCGAACAAACAAGAGATCATAAAGCGAAGCGATGTCGCGTGGGAAGGTCGAGCGGATTCAGTTCCTGCAAAAGCTGTATTTTGTATTCTTTCAATTTAAGATCTCGACGTAAAATGCGCCAAGTCGTTTCATACGTCAGTCCCAGTTGCTACGAATGCCGCCGAATCGACTGTCTACGGTTTTCGTGTACACTCTCAACTTCGCTGCCTGCTGATTTCCCTGGTACACAGTCCAAATTCAACAATATTTTTCTTCCAAAAAGCAATGCTTTATTAACACATGAAATACTTTTCGATTAATTTTTTTTGTAAACTAACATAAGTTGCTTCACCCCATATAAAAGCCATTGTCAAAAACAATCCAATAGCTGCTAAACCAGATCGCCCCAATATTGTTGTTAACGCTACTCAAAAAGTTGCCTCTGATGATTCTGTTAATCCAATCGTGATCTCGATATCGTCATACCCAAGAAATGGATTTACTTGTCTGGCTTTAAGAACTCTGCCACTGAGGAAGATACTATATCTTTCGTTGTTAAATATGCTAATGTTGATAGACAACATATTTTATGTTATACATTAATTATGTAAGTATGAAGTGGATGGGAAAACAACACTGCGGACTAGTTGATGCGCCTATTAATCACATCTTTAATCATCCGTTTTCTACACATTCGTCTAATGGCTCTTATTTTAAATCAAATATTATTAGGGATTTTTCTTCACAATTGGATTTTGATATTATCGTTATTGTTGGGTCCTGGCTTACTATGACGGTGAATATTTCGATTCAGATTTCTCTTATGTCTTCCGTGAGGATAGAGATCACGAAAAAACTGGTTGTCTTAAAGGGCTGCAGTTCATCGCAAATTCCGTCCTCATTTATAATGCATGATAATGATGATTCGTTCTTGACCAACTATGTATTTGCATCAATGACTCTCTGTTCATTGTAGTTTCAAACATCCTTCCTCATAGTCCTCTAGAATTGTATAAGATGCATGCAAATAATAGTTCCTCGCTGATATAAAATATGGTGAAAAGAAAAATATTTGTGTTCCGCGTGACTTTATTAATATCGTCTGGTTCGGTTGTTCCTATAGCCCTGTCCTTATTCCCTCCAATTTTTCATCTTCTCATTGATAGCCTACTTAGTCTCAATCTCCAGCTACCATTCATCATTCTCTGTTAGCGTTTGAAACGGATACTTATCTTTTCGCTCCTGTCAAACATATTGACGGGCTTGGTTTTAATTTTGCAATTTGTGATTTTGAACGACTCAACGATCTGCTCATCGAGTTGAAATGGGATTATTTACTTTCTGGACTAGATACAGCTAATAGTCTTTCCATTTTTAAGAAATCAATTCAGGAATTTTGTCGTTATAACATTCCGGTTAAACATATACAACCAAATAAGTTGCCATGCTATACTAAGGGCCTCAAACGCTTGAAAAATCTAAGAAATAAAAAATTCTCTTCAAATAAATCTCATGTTGTTCAATTTTAAGACTACACAAAACTGTTTAATGATTTGGATACATTTCTCTATAAAAGGTTTATTGACAGTACGGAGTCTAACATTAAGTCGAACTCTAAGTACTTTTGGAACTTTGTAAAATCTAGAAGAGCGTGTTCTGCCATTCCTTCTGCTTTACGTTGGGGTGATTAGTCGGCATGCACTTTTGGCGAAATTTTCAACTTGTTTCCTGAATTCTTCAAATCAAATTATGTACACGATGATCCTAGTACTACTTCCACTTTTTCGGCTAATAATTTTCCATTCATAAATTTTGGCACACTGTGTCATTCACAGGATGATATTGCCAAGGCTATTTGATATTATTAAACTTTCTTTCAATTTGGATCTGAATGGGCTGCCGCTTGTACTTATTAAAAACTGTTTTGCCTTGGTATATCCTCTCATACCTCTTTTCAATAAGTCCCTGTCCTCTTGTTTCAGACTGGAAATTGACATACATTACCCCTATCCTTTAAGGTGGTAGAAAGGATGTAGTTTCAAATTACAGGCCTATTTCTAAACTTTCTACTATTTCGAAAAATTTTGAGTGTTCTGTTAAAAATAAATTATTTTTTGCAGTGAAATCAATAATTAACGTCAACCAGCATGGGTCGCTCCACTGTGTCAAATTTAGCGTTTTTAGCGAATATTGCATGTCTGCCTTCTACGCTAGATTTCAAGAGATTGTGTTTACACAGATTTCTCTAAAGCCTATGATAAAGTTTCACACAATATTCGAATTAAAAAACTATCTTCCTTAGATTTTACTCTGTCTTCTTGCAGTGGATTAAGTCATATTTGCACAATAGACAACGTGTGGTTAGTGTCGATGGAGTGTCATCCGATTCATTCGTTGCGTCTTCGGGAGTGCCACAAGAAAGCGTCCAGTTCTTTGTGCTTCTCTTTTCGCAATAATCAAAAACTCAGAAGATGTATTCTAATTTCAATGTAATATTGATAGTTTTAAGGATTAGTGCCTGAAATCGAAGCTTTTTCTGAATGTAGGTAAATGTTCTCAAATCTCATATGGGAGGGGACGTAACATTTTACTTTCAAGTTACAATATTTCAAATTGCGTCCCAAAATGCGTGACTGAAATCAAAGATTTTGGGTTTTTCTTTCAGTAATCATGTCAACTATATCACTTCTAAATTATTCTCAGTACTTGGCTTTGTCCATCGAATTGCTTCCAATTTTTCCGACCCCTATACTATAAAATTATTGTATTCATCTTTTGTTCGGTCTATCTTGGAGTATGCAGTGTTCATTTACAGGATTGAACGCTTTCAAAAGATTTTCCTCCGCTCCTTAATGCTTGTTGACCTAATACCATCGTTTACATCTCGTTTATTGCTTTTTTACATCTTAAATCGACATTTCGTTCTCTGCCTTTCATTTGTTTTTTTAATGTAATTAATGGAAGTATTGACCGTCGGTATTTATTAGGAAAAATTAATTTCGATACTCCTTATCGTTGTCGCAGATCTATTTCTTCATTCTATTTTATTTGAAAAAGGAGAGAGCTTTGCTGATTATGCTCCTCTCAAGCGTAATATGCGTGAGTTTAACTTGATTTCGGAGAAAGTTCTTCTTGATTTTTCTCACTCTTCACTTTCATTAACACCCTTATTTCTCTTTTTTACTTTAAGTTGTTTATTTTTATAATTGTAATTTAATTATTTTAGAGTTCTAATTTAAATCTGAACTTTCTATTAGTCTGTAAGAATTAATGTTCATAGACTTAAGTAACCAAATAAATAGTTGTTTATAAAAAAGAAAATAAGTGAAAAATGTACTAATTCATGTGGACAAAACCGTTTGTCAGATACAATTAATTTACAAAAATAATGAAAAATATTACTTTATGACTTCCTGCAAGCGGTTGTGCGTTGATTGTACCATTTGTACCTGAAACCCAGTTTTCCTCCCTTCTACTACTAGCACCTCTTTAAGTACACTTTTTGATGTTATATTGTGCTCTCTAATCTTTCTATCCGGATGATCCCAAAGGTGCACTATCGGATTTAGATCTTATGATTGAGGTGGTGTTTTGAAGGTTTGAGGCGTGTTATATGAGATCCGCAGGCAAATTATTTCGGAAATATGCTTGGGATCGTTGTCCTGTTGGAAGTAATATTAGGACTCTATATCAAGCTTTCAGGCACTTTTTTCAAAAATTCCTTTAAAATATTTATGTGTGTCCATTATTTTTTCTATTAAGAAAAGTTACCTGACTCCTGTTGTTGACATGCAACACTACAACATCACTCTACCACCATCGAGCGTAACAGTAATCTGAATGTTTCTATACTCTTGCAACCAGTTGCTACAAAGTATTATAGTTTTATTCACCTAACCTAAAACTAAGCGCGATAGATATAATGTTATGTATATATTAGGGTGTGTCATTCTGTGAAAAAAAATCACTCAAAAGATGAGCTCTTAATATTAATATTAAGAGGTGCATCTTTCAAATTTTCTATTTTCCATATAAATAACAGGAAAAAAAAAACAGATTTTGCTTAGCTCACTCATTCACAAATTTAAACGTAAACATGAAAATAATTTCGGAGCTCAACCACTTTTAATTTGTTTGTAATCAATAAAATAATGGCAGCAACAATGTTACAACATATGTTGATTTGTAACATTGTTGTGGCAAAGAACAAAAAGCAATAGAATGCGATATCAATTTCGACAAAGTTGTGACAAAGCAAATGTAAATAAAAAATAACAACTACTGTGGTCGTTTTGCGATATATTGATTAATAATCATTTTATACATTAAAGAAGCTAATTGAACGGAATATCAAATTTCGTATTTAAAATAGCTTGCAGTGGATTGTACTGATACAATGGGTGGAGTCTCTGACGTAACTTCTCCCCCCTTTGTTTAAAGACTCTCTTGAGTCGAAGAATTTGTATTTGTAATATTAATGTTATGATTTCTTTTACCGTAAATGAGCGAGACAATAAGTACAATAATAATTATTAAAAATATAAAAAATGTTGATAAATATATTTAGTGTTGTTTCCTGATAAAGCTTAATTCGTTAATTTGTTCAATGTTTTCAAATTTTGATAATAAAATATCATCGAAAATTAATTTTTCATTTTGATTCTCTATGCCTTTAACATCATAGATATTTTGTATAGTTTGTTTGAAAATGTTATTATAATTTTTCCATACTCTATTTTCTATTTCAATTGAACAATTAATAAAGGATATTAGGTAATTTCCAGTTAGATTAAATATGTTTGTATTACAGGTATTGCTTATCTGGTTGTTTTTAAAATTTTTTTAACAATAATATACCATCATTAATTTCAATTACATCTGTTACATTGTTAAATATATATATACAATTATTTTTATGTAAGCTATTTTTCATTCGCACAAGTTTTCGTAAATCTTTATTTTCTTCATAAAGTAAAGTATTATTTTTATACTTTACGACTTTCAATGGTTCAAACATTAATTCTCTATTCTTGCTATTTGTTAAGGGCATAATTATAGTAATCGGTAATTTTATTGTATGCCTTGGGATTCTTACAACAAATATGATGTTTTCATTACTTGTAATTAGTGTTCCCATTTTTATATTTTTTAATTTATTTATATCTATATTGTAATGATCAATTTCTCCATTTGTTAGAATGTTACTATGAAGTAATCCTATTCTGGAAGCTGCAATATTATCTTGAATATGTTCCACGTTATCTTGCAGAATTTTTAATTTAATTATAAAATCAGTTTTAAGAAGTTGTATATGTATTTCGCTCATATCTTTTTTAATACCATTTACTTCTTTTGCTATAATTTCCCTATCATGTAAAATAATATTTCTTAATTTAGAGAAAGATTCATTGAAATGGGAATTTATGTTAATTTGTTTATTAAGATTTTTTATTAATTGATGATTATTTGTCTCAATTACTTTTAAATGTTCTTCGATTTCCTTTCTATCCTCATCATCCATTGTTCCAAATAGCCATTTCTCCGCTGTGCCTATGAAATTAATTAGACCTCTTTATATCTATATGTGGTATTAATGTTTTGCCTTTTTCCGTATGATTTGCACAAAGGTTGCATTTCTAGTGGTTTAGAATCTGCTCCTCAAGTCCTGACCGTTTTGATATTTAGTTGTAGTTCGTTAATAATAGTTAATATTTCTTGAGGGTTAATTATATGTAGTATTGTATCATAATCTTCTACAAAATTGATATTTTCAACCGTAATTTCGAAGTATCCAGATTGACTTCCAGTTTTTTCAACGTTCATCAGACTTTTCGTCGTCGGGATGACCATTATTGCCAATATCCCTAATATCAAGTTGATCTGCAAATTTCGTTATTCTCTTAATATTTATTGGATGTACTATATTATCGAGTTTCATTTTTCTGTGTCTGGGTTGGTATTTGTGCCTAACTGCTTTATAATTCTTTACATATCCCTCCTCCTTATTATTAATAAAAACTTCCCTATTTTCGTTTAATTTCTGAATTCTATGAAGTTTTGCCTCTAACATTCTATTATAGATTTTGTTTTTATCTTCTTTTCCTTCCATTACATCTATCGGCCGTGCTTTTGTAATAGAATGAATAGAGTTATTATACCATTCTATAGCTTGAAATACTTTTTCCTGTATGGACATTTGAGAATTTTCTATTTCTAAAATTCTTACTTTTTCGCTAATTGTGCTGTGTAATCTTTCTATATCAGCATTCCACGTATGACTATTAGGTTTAGTAAAATGAATATCTATTTCTTTTTCTCTCAAAAAATTTTTCACATTTACTGAATTAAAATCGTAAGTTTAGGTTTACCTCTTATCGCAATATATTGTTTTAATTTTCAATAATTGTAATGCTATTTCTATCTTCTAGATTAAAAGCATTTACATGTTTTGAAAATCTATCTATAGCTGTGAGGAAACTATGCTTTTTATTAATATAAATATCAATGTGTATTATTTCATTTACTTCTTTTGGAGTTTCGGTCAATTGAAATTTTGGCTTCAATGGATTTCTTTCACATTTTTCCCTATTACATGTGTCACAATTATTAATATATTTTTGAATAACTGACTGTCAATTTTGGAAAGTAAATTAATTTTTTAATCTCATCATAACACCCATTAATTCCATTGTGACCTGTTTCATATTTATGATAATTATGTATTTGCTTTAGAGTTTCTTCTTCACTAACCATATCCTTTGCTCGAAAACTACATTTAACAAATTTAGCATTTTCTCTTTGACTATAAGATTCTAAGATTTTCATTTGTAACCGATTATAGTCATGGTCATTCAGATCTGAGTAGATTCCTACTTTACCCGATTTGATATGTCTTCTCAAAATATCTGGCACTAATTCATTTTCCAAATCTTTTATAGTTATATATAACCACTGTTTCGAGTATGGGTATAAGATCATTAAAGTTATCATGTTGTGAACGTATGGTACCAATATTATTTTCATCTATATTATTATCCAAAGATTCCTCAATATTGTTTTCAATAATTTCTTGATTCTCAATTGCATTTATTTCATTAATATCTGAATTTATGCGGCTCAAAAAATCGGCCACTTTATTATCTTTACCTTGAATATGTTGTATGCTCATATTATATTCTCCTAACTTTAACATCCATTTTTGTAATCTTTGGTTCACACCATTACATTGTGTTTTTGCATGAATCCATTTAAGTGGTTGGTGGTCAGTTTGTAAGTCAAATTGTACAACATATAGATATGGGCGAAAATAATTCACGGCCCATACAATGGCTAAAAGTTCTTTTTCCGTTGTAGAGTAATTTTTCTCATGATCATTTAAAGTTCTGCTGGCATAACACACTGGGTGATTATCCTGTTGTAGTACTGCTCCGACTGCAAAATTACTTGCATCAGTTATTAATTTAAATCGCTTATTAAAATCGGGATACTTCAAAATTGGTGCTTCTGTCAATAATCGTTTCAATTTTTCAAATGAATTTATATAATTAATATCTTTCGTATTAACTTTGATATCTTTTTTCAAATATGAGGTCATAGGTCGTGCAACTTTGGCATAATCTTCTACAAATTTCCTGTAATAACCGGTAACTCCTAAAAATGTTTTTGTGTTTTCGGTAACTTAAGTTCCGCAATGCCTTTAATTTTTTCGGGGTTTACTTTAACACCTTGGGGTGTAAGTAGATGTCCCAAAAAATTTGTTTGCTTATAACAAAAATTGCATTTATCTAATTAGATTTTTAAATTGTGTTTTCAGAACATTGAAAATTTTATGAAAATTATCAATTTGTTCCTGCAAAGATGTGCTAAAGACGAGAATATAAACGACACATATTTTATTGATGAAATCCTTTAGCAAAAAATTCATCATTCTTTGGAAAGTTGCCGGTACATTCTTTAAACCAAAAGGCATTCGTACGAATTCGTAATGACCGAATGGTTTAGAAAATGCTGTTTTTGGCCGGTCTTCCTTTTCCACAAGGATTTGATGGAATCCTTTAGCCAAATCAATTGTAGAAAAGTATTGTGACCTTCCCAATTTATCTATATTAGGAATAGGAAACTTGTCGTCAATCGTATTTTCATTTAACCTACGATAATCGATTACTATTCTCCATTTCATTTTACACGAACTATCAAGTTTTTTTGAACTATCCACAAAGGGCTATTATATGGAGAACGACTTTCTGTAATGATGCCTAATTTTAACATATCTTGAATTTGTTTAACGATTTCCTTCTCATGAATCTGTGGGTACCTATAAATCTTGGAATACACTGGGTTATTTGTTTTAGTTAATATCTCATGTTGTATACTTTCAGTTATTGTTAATTCCTGTCCTTCCTGATAAAATAAACAATTATATTCTTTTATTAGGCTAGAAATGGCTTTATATTCTTCTTTATTTAGATTTTGTAGTAATCTTTCAATTTCCTCCCGATTAAGCTCATAACACCCAAACTTATGGCTATCGTTCTCATTATTTGGATAAATATTAATTGTTCTATTATTTATCATAACAGTATTGTTTTCCATATTTATTATAGCTCCCAATGGTTTTAATAAATTCTGGCCTATAATTGCATCAAAATTTTTATTATCAAATTTAGCTAATTTCCAAACCATGTCCGCATCCTCAATAAATTCTTGCGGTTGCAGTTTCTTGATTATTACTTTATTGAATCTATATACATAAAAATGAATCGCCAAAATGAATGTACGCTCATAACTCAATAACGCCTGGATCAATTTGGCCAATTCTTTTTCTTAAATGTTCGTTGAAGTTCAAAGATGGTTTTTACGGCGAGAAAAATTCGAATAATTTCCGGAAAAAACCTAAAACAAGCCTTTTTCTTTTCCCCATACAAACGTTACAAAAATACATACATATGTACATACATATATAAAAATGAGTGTTTGTTTGTTAGTAACACTAAGAGAACGGTTAATGAAATTTTTAAAGGTTGTTTGTTGTGGATCGGGAAAGGTTTAGAAACAAATACCTTATACTTTTCATGAGGAGAAGTCGGAAAATTGGACAATTCCAAAAAGTAACATTTTTCATACACATTTTTTTCAATTTTTGTTTGTTTTGATTTTCAATATTTTGATTTGTAAATTATTTGAATCGTTCAATTGCGGTCGCTTGCTTTTTTATTCCGGCTATCCAAAGGAAAAATTATTGAAAACTAGCTGACCCCGCAGCGGTGGTCCTGCGTGAAATTATATGCTTTGAAATGAAAAAAAGTTGAAATTATATTTTGTCGAAAATGATTTATTTTCGATTTTTCTTCATTTTTTTAATGTAGCGCTGCGTAAATATACAAAGAAGATGGGTTTCCAACTCGTCAACACGCCACATATATCTGGCCAATTTTCCCTGGAAATTGAATACATTTGAAATGAAATGGCTGTCCCTTGTATTCGATAACTGCGTCATAATCAGTCGGGTTCCATTACACAGTTTCGGCGCATGAAGATTGTGAAACATAATAATGACAGATCCAACTTTGAGACGCAAATGATGCTGGGGCATACCAAAGCTCTCCAAAGAATTTGGAAATTCCACTGGATAATTTACGGTTTCAGTTCTTTCTTGTCAAGACGATCGATCGATTTATATGAGCGCAAACCTCCCGAAATTTGACTTGAATCTTCCAGTTTAAGTCATTAACATCGGTATTTTTGGCAACTAAAATTGCGCGTGCACTCAAGCAATTGCAGTTACGATAATTTTGCCAATGTGCGGATAAACATTCGTGATGAGTTCATTTTCCGTTGAAGTGAATTGACAAAAGGGATGTGAAATTGATATCAAACCACTGGAAGTATCAACCGAAATTTGCCCATTTCCAATTCTTAGCGAATACAATGTAAAATGTCTTCGGCAATGTCATTTTTGTTCGTATCCCATAATTTGAATTTGGCTATCCAAAGGAAAAATTATTGAAAATTATTCAGTGAAAACTTTATGTGTGTTTCAGACGAAGTGATCAATTACTGATTGAAATTTGTTACGAAGCCACGAAGAGGTCGCGCTAATATTTGTCGGCGTTCTTTTTGCCATCAACGTATGGCAGCCCAAAGAAAGGCAAGAAGTACTCCCAAAATGCGATGACATACGTGCGAAATTATGGATCGCGGCCAATCAGCTAGCGATCGTAACGATATCACAGCACGACTTTTTAAACAATAGCTACGATGTTTGACGGTCTTTATCTTGAAGCAACCTATGGTATATATGGTGCTGTTAGATTCTGAATGTATTCTGTTGCGTGTTGCCGCACGCACACATTCTTCTTTGGATGCGGATGGTGATTACACCAGATCAAATTGATGAAATCATTTCAGCGGAAATTCCTGATTCAGAGATAGATCCAGAATTATACGAAGTGGTGAAAACCAATATGGTTCATGGACTTTGGGAACCTTACAATATTCACTGTATCCGCGTCGCTCACCAGACGACAATGGCAGAACATTTAGCATTTAGAGGCGTGAATATCGACGTTAACAACACATCGAAGTTGAAAACATATGGATCGTACCACATTCGCCACTTTTGTCTAATTACATTCAAAACTCATGTCAATGTTGAATATTGTAGATTGATGAAATCGATCAAATACGTTTGCAAGTACGTCACCAAAGAAAGCAATATAGCGGTTATCAGCTGTATCAAATGGGTCGATATGTGAACCGCAATGAAGCGCTTTGTAGGATGTTTACTTTTGCAATTCATGAAAGTTTTCCGACCGTTGTGCGTCTCGCGGTTCAACTTCATTTAAGTCATTGCGTATTGTGAATGGTACAGTGCGTGCAACTTTTTGAGAAGCATGCCAGCAGTTGCGTTTGATGGAACATGCTACACTGGAAACAGACGAAGGACAATGCAATAGTTACTTCGCATGCCACTGAAGTTCGCATAGTTTTCGCGAAGATCATTTGACATATCAGCCTTCAAGTTCGAGTTAATTATGGGATACGAACAAAAATGACATTGCCGAAGACATTTTACATTGTATTCGCTAAGAATTGGAAATGGGCAAATTTCGGTTGATACTTCCAGTGGTTTGATATCAATTTCACATCCCTTTTGTCAATTCACTTCAACGGAAAATGAACTCATCACGAATGTTTATCAGCACATTGGCAAAATTATCATAACTGCAATTGCTTGAGTGCGCGCGCAATTTTAGTTGCCAAAAATACCGATGTTAATGACTTAAACTGGAAGATTCAAAGTCAAATTTCGGGAGGTTTGCGCTCATATAAATCGATCGATCGTCTTGACAAGAAAGACGAAACCGTAAATTATCCAGTGGAATTTCCAAATTCTTTGGAGAGCTTTGGTATGCCCCAGCATCATTTGCGTCTCAAAGTTGGATCTGTCATTATTATGTTTCACAATCTTCATGCGCCGAAACTGTGTAATGGAACCCGACTGATTATGACGCAGTTATCGAATACAAGGGACAGCCATTTTTATTTCAAACGTATTCAATTTCCAGGGAAAATTGGCCAGATATATGTGGCGTGTTGACGAGTTGGAAACCCATCTTCTTTGAATATTTACGCACCAGAACAGAAATCAAAAAAAAATATGTTTATTAAGCTGCGCTACATTAACAAAATGTAAAAAAATCGAAAATAAATTACTTTCGACACAATATACATAATTTCAAGTTTTGTTTCATTTCAAAGCATATAATTTCACGCAGGACAACGGCTGCGGGGTCAGCTAGTAATAATATAAAATTGAAATACATGGCTTTTATACAAAGATTTTGCTTAGCTCACTCATTCATAATTTTTATTGTAAACATCAAAATAATTTCGGAGTTCAACCACTTTTAATTTGTTTGTAATCAATAAAATAATGGCAGCATCAATGTTACAACATATGTTGATTTGAAACATTGTTATGGCAAAAAACAATAAGCAATAGAATGCGATATCAATTTCGACAAGGTTGCGACAAAGCAAATGTAAATAAAAAATAACAACTACTGTGGTTTTTTTGCGATATATTGCTTAATAATCATTTTATACATTAAAGAAGCTAATTGAACGGAATATCAAATTTCGTATTTAAAATAGTTTGCAGTGGATTTTACTGATACAATGTGTGGAGTCTCTGACGTAACTCACGCGATAGCTGCCAGTAGGGATGATAAACTCGATTCGGATTCTACTCGAGAAGCGAGTTTTCTCGTAAAATAATCGATTTTTCGAATGTCAAGAATCGATTCTTAATCGACTTCGACTACTGAAGATCGCTTCCGAAAAATCGATTATTTTACGAGAAAACTCGATTCTCGAGTAGAATCCGAATCGAGTTAACCATCCCTACTGGCAGCCATCGCGTGCACATATAATAACCTCCGCACAATAACCACCACAAAAAAATGATTTTTTTTCCATGTAATTTATATGGAAAACAGAAAATTTGAAACAGGCACCTCTTAATATTAATATTAAGAGCTCATATTTTGAGTGACTTTCTTTTTCACATTTTCGAGAGTTTTTAGCCTCTTTTTCAGTTGAAAAAAAAGGTTGATCAGAATGACACACCCTAGTATATACAAATGATCAGGATGACGAGAAAAGCTGAAATCCGGTTAACTGTTTGTCGGTCCGTCCGTCCGTGCAAGCTGTAACATGAGTACAAATTGAGATATCTTGCTGAAACTTGGTAAGCAGGTTCCCCAGTACAAAATAAATCGAGTTCGTAGGTGGGCGTTATCGGACTATTGCCACGCCCACAAAACGACATTAACTGAAAACCTACAAACTGTCATAACTAAGCACTAAATTACACTGTGGAACATTTTTGGGATTATTGTCGGAGGGGTGAAAAATTCTAAGTCAGGGTGATGGCACTAGGTCAGTATAGTAAAACCCTCAAAGGGTTTGGCGTTCGTATGTGTCAGTTTTTTTTATGACCTTTTAAATTTTTTCCTTATCTTGATGTCTTTTCGCTTAGTTGTAACATTTTGGCAAAAACGTAGTTTTGTTTTATGTTAAACTACGTTTTTATTTTATTTTTATTTTTACGTTAATTTTTTTGTTTTGTCGAATGTATGCTGGTGGGAGAAATGCATACGCATCCCTCTATCTGAAGGTATGTTACATGACGATCTTGCATTATTAGTTCACGTACGGCATCGATGTTTTCTGGCACAACGGCTGTTTTTGGACGACCTTCACGGAATTCGTCTTTGAGCGAGCGGCGGCCACGATTGAATTCGTTGTACCAGTTTTTCACAGTGCTAAAGGATGGTGCTTCATAGCCATATAAAGATTTTAGTTCATCGATGCACTCTTGTCGTGATAATCCACGTCGAAAGTTGTGAAAAATGATCGCAAGAAAATGTTCACGAGTTAATTCCATTTTTTGGCCAAGATGAATTTTTTAATTCCCTGTAAATAAAACAATTCACGATTAAATGACAAAACGTTCTGAGTGATGTTATGCTAAAAAATGTCAAACTTTCCAATGGAAATGTCAAATTGCACCTGGCAAAACTTAGTGTTGCCCTATATAACCACTCCTACTTCCCATATAGCACAATTTTAAATTTCACTTGATTTGTTCAGTTTCCAGTACACAAATCAAGAAGCAATTAATATAATGGGATTAAACTTTGCACGAATAATGCCTTTAGTGTAGGTCACCTTATGACAAAAAATGTTCAAATCCAACCAAAACTGTTCAAGACCCTCTTTACCGAAAATGTGGACCCCAGTACCTATAGTTGACTTTTGATCGAAAATGTAAGTCAATGTGTGAGATATGAAATAGAAATGCAGACAGGATCCTTTTCCTGCATTAGTAATTCTGCTTATTCAAAATGGGTGGAATCGAGTTAATACTTCTCTGACCATCAATATACCTAATATAAAGATTTTTTGAACTTCCTGGTGACTTTATGCTGGATATATCGGCCAATATTTGAGTTATTTCAAAGAAAATTTCAGAATCTATTTTACTCATAACAGTATGTCATTATGCATAAAATGGATACAAACTTGACCTAGCCCCCATATAACCATTACAAAGATTTTCGAACATCCGGCTGGTTTTGTATAATGACTATGAATTACTGTTTTCTAACAAATCTTATGCCGAATATATAAGGAGCGTTCGAAGTAAACAAGACTTTTTGAATCTAGCGCCCCTGGTGGCGCCATCTATATGCCAACTAGTGCGTTGCGTAAAGATAGCAGATTGATTGTCCAGTGAGAATTTCATGACATTTCATAGATTGGAAGTGAAGTTATTGCGTTTTAAGTGTCAGTATGTTTGTGTTATCGATGCGAAAATGAGCTTCGAACAAACTCAAACGAATCTTTTACCGAAATGTTTCAATTGATGAAACAAGTTTATGGCGATGATTGCCTATCCCGTAGCAGAGTGCACGTGTGGTTTCAGCGTTTTCAAAGTGGTCGTGAGGACGTAACTAAATGACGATCAACATGTGGGCCAGTCAAAATCCGTCATCACCAGAAATTCCATCGAAACTGTGCGTGAATTCATCAAAAATCAGCCAAAATCATCATTGAAATCCATGGAAATGGAATTGAACATTTCCAAAACATCGATTTATCGCATTTTGACGGAAAATTTTGGGCTTTCGAAAGGTGTGTGCACGGTTTGTTCCGGACAAATTGACTGACGCCCAAAAATTGCTCAGAATCCAACATTCGATCGACACTTGTGACCGATTATTTCACCAAAAATCACATTTTAACCATTAACCACCCGTATTCACTTGATATGGCACCGTGCGACTTCTTCCTTTTCGGAAAAATACATTTGCCCATGAAAGGAAAGCGTTATGCAGACGTAGAGGCCATTCAAAAGGCTTACAGCGGCATACTGGCAGCCATCCCGGCCAACGAGCTAAAACACTCGTTCGCCATGCTTTTAGACCGTGCAAACAGCTGTACTGAAGAAAAGGGGACTATTTTAAATAAAATAAATTGATTTTGCCGAAAAAACCATTTGTTCTCTTTTTTTAAGTCCTGTTTACTTTGGAACACACCTTGTATATATACATAGGTCAGTGTATAAGTTATATGTGGTGTATGTGTATGTAAAATTGCTTAGATTTGATCGTTTGCTTGACGTTTTACATCGTAAGGTGTTTCCCTGGCTTTGATTCTTGAAAGTTGCAAGAGTATAAAATGTTCGGTTGCACCCGAACTTAGCACTTTCTTACTAGTTAATACTATATTTTACTTCGCGTCATCGAAAATTATATTAAAATCATCCTTAAATAAGAAATATGTGATATAAACTCAACCGAAAGGGGTAAATTTAATATAAGTATTGAGTTGATGTGCAAAACTTCAGCCGAACTGAACGACATATTCGTCATAAGGCTTTTTAAAGTATAAAGTGAAACGGAAGGTCTAGAGTCAAAATGTAATACAACACTGCTGTCAGAAGAGAACCTTCTCCGAATTTCAATAACGTATCTCACATATTGACCGATATTTTCTATAATATGTTTTCTGTAGAAACTGGGGTCACCTTTTCAGTTCGTTTGGGGTCTTCAACCTTTGTAGTCCGACTTTGATAATTTTTGGTAAAAAAAATGTCCTACTTCAAGCGCTCTAGTCGAGCAGAGTTTTATCCCGAGATTTTCATTGTTTTTTAATTTGCATGGTGGAAAGTGAAAGAATCAAATGGCAGTTGTAACCCCGTTGTAGTCTGATTTCATTCATTTTCGCACTGCAATGGAGGAATGTCAAGATAATAGTCGATACCATATTTGGTCAATATCTATTGATTAAGTCCTTAGGCATCGGTTTTTATTTAAATGAGGCGGTGCCACGGCCATCGGTCAGATTTGACACCGGCTCTTATTAAACCTTCCCCTTCCATCTTCAGTGAAAATTGTATATTTCATTTATTTATTGATTTGTGGTGCTTTTAAGGTGCCCCCACCTAACTGCCTAGCTCATCGGCTGTGCAGTTACCAGCGATGCCAGGCACCTAAACGATTCTGATATACATGACATACTAAATACAGTAATCAACGTAGCACTTAATTCCCATGACTTTAAAAAATTCATATTATTTAAATAAAGCAAATGACACAATACGTTCACGTGGGGAAGCCTGTTGCATACACGAAAAATTTTCTTGCTGCACAGATGTGCCGCACGTTTTAAGAGCGGAAGAGGCAACAAAAAGTTCAATATCTTTAGAATGGCATGAATGAACAATCAGTTTTGCAGATTATTAAAGGTGAACATTTTCCGTGTTATGTCATATACTTTTCAGTTTTTTTTTTATTTTTTTTATTACAAAAATTGCAATTGTTTAGCAAAAAATTATGTAAAATGTTATTATTTAAATAAATGGATCGTGAAAAAATATCTATAATATACCACGAACATTTTTCTATGACTTGATAAAATTTCATCGATTTATCTCTATGTAGTGTCGATGAAATTTTGTCAAGTCAAAGAAAAATGTTCGTAGTATATTCGGCATAAGATTTGTTAGAAAAACCGAAATCATTATACATAGTCATTACACAAAATCAGTCGGATGTTCGAAAACCATTGTAATGGTTATATGTGGGCTAAGTCAAGTTTGTATCCATTTATGCACAATGGTATACTGTTATGAGTAAAATACACTTTTCATTGAAATAACTCAAATATTGGCCGATATATCCAGCATAAAGTCACCAGGAAGTTCAAAAATGTATATATTAGGTATATGGGGGCTGAGAGAAGTACTGACCCGATTCCATCCATTTTTGATACACAGAATTACTACTGCAGGAAAAGGATCCTGTCTGAATTTCTATTGCATATCTCACCCGTTGTCCGATATTTTCGAACAAAAGTCAACTATAGGTATTGGGGTCCACATAAACGGTACCTAGGGTCTTGAACAGTTTTGGTTGGATTTGAAAAAATTGTTTGTAATAAAGTGGCATTATTCGTGCAAAATTTAATCCCATTGCAGGCGAATCTCTCTATAACGAACTCCTATACAACGAAGTTTTCTTTATTACGAAGCAATTATAAGAACACTGTGTTTTGGGTCTACTTTGAGTGTAAAGTAATCTTCATATAACGAATTTCCCTGTTGCGAATTTAGATTAAAGCGTTTTCAATCTCCATATAACGATTTTATTCAAATAATTTTTCGTTTTTATTTACATACATCACTGGTGATCAAAACCGAACGCACCCGCACAAAAAAGAATTCGACGTCGCTTTGTTGTGTGTTATTGGTGTTATTATTCTTGTTCTGTGTGTACTTTGTTGCTTTCACAACGCACAAGCAGAGACTGATGCTTTGCACCGTTTATTTTCCATAAAATTGAAAGTGTTTTTCGGGGAACCACTGAACTATGCAAGTGACAATTAAAACCATTACCATCTCTCATATTTCTTGAACCGAAAGACCTCCAACGCGCATAAATTTGCTGGAAGCTATAAGAAACTGAAGCAAAATGTGGAATGTCCAAGTAAAATCCGAGTTTATTAAATCCGCACTCACCTTTTAGACCACAATTAATTTTCCAAATTAAAGACACGTTTGTATGTATGCACACGCGTATGTGTGAACGAAAGGGGCTGTCCTAATGGGGTTGTATTAGAAAAGGGTTTAACAATCGAAAATTGAAATATTATATGTATATAACTCTGGTATAACGTGAAGTGTGAAATTGGCGAAAATGCGCACCGCTCGATGATGAGATCGAAGAAAGAAACTATTACCCCACACGCGTACGAGTCGCTTCTGACGTCGAAAGCGAAGTGAAGTGTGATCTCCTTGTCGGTTCCCTTTTTTCCCTTTGGTGTGTGGGATCAGATGGTGTGATGTCGTTGGTTGGTGTACTTGTAAGTGGGTGTCGATGTGCGGTGCTCTCATGAGTAGTGTGGAATGTGGGCTGTAAGCGCTGATGGTGAGTATGGCGAAGGTGCGGGTCAGTGTTGTGAGGTTGAGTTGATGTGGTGTGATAGTGTGGTGTATGTGTGGATGTCGGGGGAGGATGCTCATTAATACACCGAGACCATTGCAAACTGTTTTAGAAAAGCAGGATTTGTAAAAGTGGGCACCACAACGAACAACGATCTACCACTATCCCATCTCGCCTTTTTAGAGTCTTAATTTAAAGCTTTCGTTCTTTCGACAGCACGAAAAGGAGCTGCCTTTATGCTGCGATGTCTGAATTTGGTATCCCCGCAAAACTAATACGGCTGTGTAAACTGACGTTGAGCAACACGAAAAGCTCCGTCAGGATCGGGAAGGACCTCTCCGAGCCGTTCGATACCAAACGAGGTTTCAGACAAGGCGACTCCCTATCGTGCGACTTCTTCAACCTGCTTCTGGAGTTCGAGCTGCAGAACTAAACAGAGAAGGTACCATCTTCTATAAGAGTGACAGCTGCTGGCGTATGCCGACGATATTGATATCATCGGCCTCAACACCCGTGCCGTTAGTTCTGCTTTCTCCAGGCTGGACAAGGAAGCACAGAAAATGGGTCTGGCAGTGAACGAGGGCAAAACGAAATATCTCCTGTCATCAAACAAACAGTCGTCGCACTCGTGACTTGGCTCTCACGTCACTGTTGACAGTCATAACTTTGAAGTTGTAGATAATTTCGTCTATTTAGGAACTAGCATTAACACCACCAACAATGTCAGCCTGGAAATCCATCGCAGGATTGCTCTTGCCAACAGGTGTTACTTCGGACTGAGTAGGCAATTGAAAAGTAAAGTCCTCTCTCGACGAACAAAAGCTAAACTCTATAAGTCGCTCATAATTCCCGTCCTGCTATTTGGTGCAGAGGCTTGGGCGATGACAGCAACCGATGAGCCGAGCCGTTTTCGAGAGAAAAATTCTGCGAAAGATTTATGGTCCTTTACGCATTGGCCACGGTGAATATCGCATTCGATGGAACGATGAGCTGTACAAGATATACGACGACATTGACATAGTTCAGCGAATTAAAAGGCAGCGGCTACGCTGGCTAAGTCATGTTGTCCGGATGGATGAAAACACTTCAGCTCTGAAAGTATTCGACGCAATACCCGCCGGGGGAGACAGAGGAAGGGGAAGACCTCCACTCCGTTGGAAGGACCAAGTGGAGAAGGACCTGGCTTCGCTTGGAATATCCAACTGGCGTCACGTAGCGAAAAGAAGAAACGATTGGCGCGCTGTTGTTAACTCGGCTATAATCGCGTAAACGGTGTCTACGCCAATTAAAAAGAAGAAGAAGAAGAAGAATTTAAAGCAGTTGCTAATATTAATGCAACATTTAAAGACTACAAAAATGTTGATTGTTATGTCATTACCACAGACAACCCTCCCGACGAAGATATCATCGAAAGTGTTCAAGAAAGTTTTGAGCACAAGCTATCTCTGGTAAAGAAATAATTATTAAGAAAATCCGTGGCTAATAATGTTCCGATGATGAGAATTAATAATTTCTCTTTCAACGTATTCATATAAATGCGCATGGAAAACTTTCTCTAAATGTATTAAAAAATTAAAATAACTGACCACCACAAATAAAAAATGTTAAAAGGAAAAACATTTTTTTTTCTATGTAGCGAATTTTCCTTATTGCGAAGTAAATATCCAGCCCCTTGAAACTCATTATAGAGAGTTTCGATTGTATATTAATTTCTTCTTGACTTGTGTACTGGAAACTGAACGAATCAAGTGTAATTTAAAATTGTGCTATATGGATAGTAGGCGTGATTGTTGTTCGATTTCACTCATTTTCACAGAGTGACATAGGAATATGAAAGGAATGCCACGTTCCATATTTTGAAATCGGTCAATCGGGTCCCGAGATATGGAATTACATCAAAAAGTGGGCCGTGCCACCCCCATTGTCCGATTTTTACCCCGGCCCATATAACGCCTTGTCATACTATACATACTTGTCATACTATCTAGGCTGCAAATTTTTAATTTTCATCATTTAGTTAATGATTTAATAAAAATTGTCATTTGTTACCAAAATACTCAAATAAAAAACTATTATTGTTATATAAATATTACTGGCGCAGTCGGTAGGATCTGTGCAAAGATCCTAAATAAAAAGGAACCTATTCGTCTAAAATACCCTGAACAACGAGTCGGGCTGTACATTTTTTTGTTTTTAAAATACACACAATCGTGTAAAGGCCGAAAATAAACTAAAATAAGAAATAAATAACTAATTTCGATACATTTTAAATAAAGTAGCATTTCAAGCTGCAAAAAAGACAATACTTGTAATCGTGAGGGAAAAATTTACATACTATAGAACAAAAAGATCAAATTTAATGAAAAAACAATTTTTGATATATCGTACAAAGCAAACAGATTAAAACCTTAACATCGCACATTCGGTAACTCAAAACAACGTGGTAGTGAAAGCACGTGGAAGTGGAAAAGTGAACATCGTAGAAAAGAATGTATATCATAAAAAAAAAGAAAAACAATTAGATTAAAAGTTAAACAGCGTAAATAAACATTCGGTAGCTCTATGGCTAAATGGGTATCAGCCTTCCCACTTCCGCCCGTCAACATCATCTCACACATCTACGTATGCAACACTGATTCGCCACATTCCCCACACTCATCATCACTTTCCTCGCATCATCCACCACGCGCTAATACACACACAATGACATCACACACCATCACCTACTTTCGCCGAAGAAAAATACAAAAGGACGGACAACTTGTTAAGAAAGACATTCTGGCGCTACAACATCGACCCGATCGACACGATTCTTTTTTGGCGAACGTCTACCATTTTTCCGCGAACATCATCTTTTTAATTGAAAATATTTTTTACCTTTTGGGAAAATTGAAAGTTTTACCTTTTCTACATATTTTTGCGAGCATATCGTGTAAAATTAAAGTTTATATTATACACCTACATATGTTGTGAAAATAAATACGATAGTTTACAACGTAAAAGAGAAACGTGAAAACTTAAGAGAAAAGATCGTAAAGAACAAAACGAATAGTTTAACAACAAGAACGTAAAAGTGTAACGTCGAAGCGAAGAAACGAAAAAATTATCGTAACAAACAAAACGAACTAAGTTACGATCGAAAAGTGGAACAAAAATATCACAATACGTTAAAAATAAAAAAAATAAAAAAATAGAACAAAAAAAATAGAATAAAACAAAAAAGGAATAAAATAAAACCAAAATAATTAATATACGATAAATTATTCAACAAAAACTCTAGTCCACAATCCTTAATAACTACCTACTTGGTGAAACAAAATCGAAAGTCCAAAGGCAACAATACAAACGAAGGTGAATAAAACCAAAGCAGACAGTTTATGGAAGAAGAAGTGGACGAACTAAGCCAAATTTTGAAATCAATTAAAATTAAAGAGGCAAACAACAAAGTGGAGCGAGAAACCAGAGAAATGGCGATTCAAATCATCAAACTTATTCAACCATTTGATGGTGATCGAAACTACTTAGCACTCTTTATTCAAGTGGTCGACGCGATCATGCCGCAGTCTCCTGTTATATCGGAAGAGACGAAAGTATTCTATCTACACTGTGTTATAAAAATACTCAGAGGCGCCTGAAAATCAAAGCATTTCTCATAGTGATTCCCCATATTCAGCTCCAATTCGGGTGGTACCAAAGAAGTCAGATGCTTCAGGTAAAAAGAAGTGGAGGATTGTTGTCGATTTTCGCAAGCTCAATAGTAATACTATCGATGATAGGTATCCCATTCCAAACCTGGATGAAATTCTCGAAAAACTAGGTAGGTGTATGTATTTTTCAACAATAGACTTAGCGCAAGGCTTCCATCAAATAGAAATGGATCCAGCAGATAGGAAAAAAACAGCTTTCTCTACTCAGAGCGGACATTTTAAATTTTTAAGAATGCCATTTGGGCATAAAAATGCACCAGCCACCTTCCAGAGACTGATGAATACGGTTCTAGATGGCTTAATAGGGCGAGATTGTATGGTTTACTTAGACAACATTGTAGTATTCAGTACGTCATTACAGGAACACATATGTAGAATCTCTAGACAGAGTTTTACGTAAATTAAATGAAGCAAATCTGAAAATTCAGATGGATAAAAGCGAGTTTTTCAAAAGAGAAACCGAATTTCTTGGTCATATCATAACGCCAGAAGGTATTAAACCTAACCCTAATAAAATCAAAGCAATTTTAAATTACCCCGTTCTTAAAAGAATTAAGTACAAATTATATTAAAGATATAATTAAAACCCATTTATTAAAAAATAATGCAACAATTTTTATGCCCGTTGATACAGATTTTATACAATTTCAAAACGTTTATAAGACACTAATAACAACAAGTCGCAACAAGATTTATCGGTGTACAAAAGAATTAGAAAACATTACAGATTTTGCAAATTTTAAAAGTAAAGTACTTGAAATCCATTTAAGTGGACTTCATCAAGGTATAGGGAAGGTTGCAAAATGTTTTAAATTACAATATTAATACCCCAATTATCTTAAGGAAATCACCAAAATAATAAATAAATGTGAACTGTGTAATCATTGTAAGAACGATCATATTTCTAACAAAATGCCGTTCAAAATTACACCGCCAACTTACAAAATAAGAGAAATTTATGTTTTTTGAAAGTGGAATAATGAATATTATTTAACATGTGTCGACTTATACTCTAAGTTTGCTATGATAGAAAAAGTTAAGGTATTGAACTGGCTGGAATCCAAAAAAGCATTGCTAAAAATTTTTAATTGTATGGGTCCTCCAAAAACTTTAAAAATCGACCAAGACCAAGGTTTAAATAATATAAACATTAAACAATGGTGTAATTCATTAAATATAAAAGTAGAAGAAACCACCGGTAAAACTGGTATAGGAAGATTGAAAGACTACATAAAACTTTGAATGAAAAACTTAGAATAATCAGTACTTCAGGTGATAAAGAGCTAAAATATTTAGAAATTGATCAAACACTTTTCACTTATAACCATATAATTGTTCACTCTACTACCAATGAAGTTCCACATGCAATCTTTTTTAATAAGGAGTCACCAAAAGTCACAAAATACTCTGCATACTCTGTTTTTTTGTTTTTGCAAAATGTTAAGCAATATTTAATACTTTACAAACAAAAATCTATAAAAAACTTCAACTTAAATAAGACATGGAAATGAAAGGCAAGAAAATTGTTACCAGTGAAAGAAAAGTCTTGATAAACCAAATCGTTAAGGGAAACAGGAAAAATAGTAGGCCGAACTCATTCATCGACATAACTAGTAGCAAAAAATACATTTCAACTGGATATATTTTTATCAAAACCACGTATTACTCGTCCAATTAAAAAATCGAAAATTACGGCAGAGTATACAGCGAAACCTGTAGCTTAAATGCCCAGACGTCTTAAAGAAGCCTGAAGAGAAAGGTATATTCCATTAAATATTAAAGGATCATATGAAACCATTTTTAACACTTTTCTCTACGCAAACTTGCGAAGAGTCTTTCCATGTTGTTTTTACTTTACAGGCGTAGACACCGCTTACACGATTAAAGCCGATTTAACTACAGCCCGCCAGTTGTTTCTTTTTTTTGTAACGTGGCGCCAATTGGAAATTCCAAGCGAAGCCAGGTCCTTCTCTACCTGGTCTTTCCAACAAAGTGGAGGTGTTCCTCTTCCTCTGCTTCCCCCGGCGAGTATTGCGTCGAATACTTTCAGAGCTGGAGTGTTTTCGTCCATACGTACGACATGATCTAGCCAGCGTAACT
This sequence comes from Bactrocera tryoni, assembly GCF_016617805.1. Taxonomy (NCBI): domain Eukaryota; kingdom Metazoa; phylum Arthropoda; class Insecta; order Diptera; family Tephritidae; genus Bactrocera; species Bactrocera tryoni. The sequence goes on from NW_024395824.1 coordinate 4,605,865, forward strand.
CGTAACGTCGACTCATCAAATATTGTCATCGTACATCTGCACCATATAGCAGGATGGGAATAATGAGTGACTTATAGAGTTTGGGTTTTGTTCGTCGATTGCCATTGCCAACTCAGACCAAAGTAGCAGCTGTTGGGAAGAGTTATTCTGCGTTGGATTACGAGGCTTATATTGTTGTTGCTGTTAATGCTGGTTCCAAGATAAACGAAATTATCTACAACTTCGAAGCTACGACTGTCAACAGTGAAATGTGAGCCTAGTCGCGAGTTCGACGACTGTTTGTTTTATCACAGGAGATATTGCGTCTTGTCCTCACTCACTAAAAGACCCATTTTCTTCGCTTCTTATCCATTCTGGAGAAAGCAGAACTAACAACGCGATTGTTGAGGCCATTAATATCAATATCATCGGCATACGCCAACAGCTGTTAACTCTCATAGAAGATTGTACCTGTTCCGTTCTGCAGCTCAAATTATTTAATCTAGCAACAGATTGAAGAAGTCGCTCGATAGGGAGTCGGCTTGTCTGAAACCACGTTTGGTATCGAACGGCTTGGAGATGTCCTTCCCGCTCCTAAGGGAGCTTTAGGATACCAAATTCAGACATCGCGGCATAAAGGCACCTCCTTTTCGTGCTGTAAAAAGCAGCTTCGAAATCGTCGTAGAGGTCGTGAGTGTCGATCTTCTTTTCACTGGTCTTTTCCAAGACTTAGCGCATGGTGAATATCTAGTCGATTGTTGATTTTCCAAGCCTAAAGCTACACTGATAAAGTCCGGTCAATTTGTTAACTCTGGCCTTTAATTTTTCACACAACACGCTCCATAGAACCTTACATGCGATGTTTAGGAGGATTGTCCCACGGTCTCCCAGATTGTGGGGTCTCCTTTTTTGTGGGTTGGGCAGAGCACACATAAGTTCCGATCGTTGTTCATGCTTTCGTCCGACCACATTTTACAAAGAAGCCGATGCATGCTCCTTATCTGTTCTTTGCAACCGTGTTTGAATAGCTCGACCGACAATCCATCGGTCCACGCCGTTTTGTTGTTCTTCAGAGGGGTAATTGCTATTCTTACTTCTTCATGGTTGGGAAATGGAACGTCTGCTCCATCGTCATCGATTGGGGAATCGGGTTCGCCTTCTCCTGGCGTTATGCTTTCACTGACTGCGAGGTAGACAGTCTGTTTTCTCTCCACTGCGACATGTCGTTGATGACATCTGCCGGAGAAATGGCTGGCTGAATGAGATGCGTTTTTTCACTGGCGGACATGATTTCTCATGTTAAGATCATCTGAAACACAAAAACTCAATTTATTCGTAAAAAGTACGTGAATGGTTATCGTCCCTACTAGAACGGTGAAAAAATGTTAATAAATAAAAAAGTAATTAACGTCTTTTTTTTAATTTTCTCCATGCTTTTTTACATAAATTTTTTTATAACATTTTCAAAAAATTATAAAAAATTATTACTAGTAGGGACGATAACCAGGCGTTTTGTGAACATTTAAAAAAATTAAGCATATCGGTTGAGCAGTTCGACCGAAATCATGTCCGCCAGTTTAAAAAAGTGTATTGAGAAAAACGCATTTAAAGTTTGAGGTGTGCAGTCCCCGAACGTCGAGAGGTATTATTATTTTTGGGCCTTTTTCGAAACCTTCCAATGGTAATGTAGGTTTCGACATTAATTCAAAGGGTATAGGGGAACAGAAAATGAAAAAAAAAAAACAAATTGAAAAAAGATTACCTTATTGACTCCTGAAAGCGTGCTATAGGATATATTTGATTGCCGCTTCCTAATTTGCATGAATAATGCCTTTAGTGTATGCCACCTTATGACAAAAAATGTTCAAATCCAACCAAAACTGTTCAAGACTCTCTGTACCGAAAATGTGTGCGATATGAAATACAAATGCAGACAGGATCCTCTTCCTGCACTAGTTATTCTGTATATTCAAAATGGATGGAATCGGGTTAATACTTCCCTGACCATCAATATAACTAATATAGACATTTTCGAACTTCCTAGTGACTTAATGCCGGATATATCGGCCAATAATCATAACGTATTTTACTCATAACAGTATATCTTTGTGCCTAAAATGAATACAATTGGGTGAAAACCCCGATTTAACCATTACAGGTATTTTCAAACATCCGTCTGATTTTGTATAATGACTATGTATAATGATTTTGGTTTTTCGAACATATATTATCTCATGCCGAATATATATGTAGGTCAGTGTATAAATTATATACGGTGTATGTATATATAAAATTGCTTAGATTCCGATCCTCTGGTTGATGTTTTACATCGTAAAGTACTTCCCTGGCTTTGATTCCTGCAAGTTGTAAGAGTATAAAATGTTCTTTTGCTCCCGATCTTAGCCCTTTCTTACTTGTTGAAATTATATTTATTTTTGTTTTTTTTTTTATTATATTTCTTTAGTCAAACTATAGATTTAGTTTGATTGAATAGCTTAATCGCTTTGTTTGCACTTTTAGTTTTTCCTTTGTGATCTGATTTTTATGCTGACTACGCTGTTGTATTTTGGGATCGCTCGCCGTTTTACATTTGATTTTGTTGCACTTTGTTTAGTTTGCCTTCTAAATCGTGACGTTGCGTGGTTTCTGTTTCTCTTGTAATTAATATGCCGTTACTTGAACGCTTAATGCGTTTTTTAAATTTTTTAAACTTTTATGGTCCGCGTGGTGGTGTTTAAAAAGATAGCGAAAGATGTGAATCTAGTGAGTTTGGTTAACGTACTAAACTGAAATATCTTTATTTCACATTCTTTTAAATAATTATTGCTTTCTCAAGCCTAGATAAAAATTTTCATCTAACATTCTAGGAAGTGCAGATTTTACTTGTTAGATGATGTGCTGTCTAATTCTACTTAAAGCGTGCTATAAGTTATGGTTGATGGCCGCTTTATAATTGGCGATGTGTCAATGACATATTTGACACATTCATTTAATAAAGAAATTACATAGATCTTGTTTATTTTATACAAAAGTACTGTTAGCTCCCCCACCTCTAAATTGAAGCCTCCCGTCTTCGAATATATATTCTGTAAGTTATTAATTTGTGTTGATAGTTTTGTTTAGATTTCCCCTTTTTCCTTTGAATTTTTAATTTTATTATTTACTATAATACATGTTATTACATTGCTAATAAAATAAACTAATATGATTATCAGTAATAAAGTACTAAATGTGCACCAAACAGGATTTCTTCTTATTTCTTGCTTTATTGGGGTTAACATGTCAAACTTTTCCCATCTTACATCAATATATGTTATTTAAATATATTCTTTTACAAAAAAATAGCTTAAATTTTCCTTGTTTTAGATATTTAAAAAAATTGCCAGTGGGATTTTCATATTTTGTATCATCAATTAATAAATTATTTTCAAAAGTTATCAAATATACACCGTCTATTGTATGATTATTTACAATATATGTTCCGGAAACTATTATAGCACCGTACAATATTTATTACTTTATTTGCTTCATTAATCTAATAACACTGGTAAACACTGTTTTTGTCACATGAACTTTGTTATAATTTTCGTGTATGTTGGTGTACCCTCATTAAAAATATATAACAGTTTTGTTTCTATCACATCCAGTTTTCTTGTTACATATTCATTTCTGACCTCATATGCGTTTCTTTGCTTACATAACTGCATTTAGTCGACTGTGTAACTATTGTGTTTGCTAAATTACATTTTATTTACATTAGTTAGATCGTAAATATGCCACGAAAGTGTTAGAACAATCCGGACAATTTTTGTTATGTGTGTGGAGAATTAACTTTTACATCTCAGCGTCGAAATTTCACATCACTAATTGAACAGTGCTATGTAGACTATTTTGGTTTTCCTGTGAGGAATCAAGGCAAATCCTGGGTTCCACATAAATGTTGTGTAACGTGTGTGAGGTTCCTTTTAGGTTGGGCTAAACAAGAACCTAGACATTTGTCATTTGCTATACCAATAATTTGGACGGAACCAAAGGATCATGCAAGTGATTGTTATTTTTGTTTTACTCAAACAAAAGTTATTACTACCAAATCCAAACACAGTATCCAAACTTCTCTTCGGCCAAAAGACCCATCCTACGTAGTGCTGAACTGCCTGTGCCAATGCATCCAAATCGGTCAAAACGTGAGAATTCTAGTCCGGAATTTGTTCTCAGTCAGCATAATAAGGTATCTGAAGACAGTGACTCAAGTTATGAATCGCCAACTTCAAAAGAACCGCACTTATTGACACAACGTGATTTAAACGATTTAGTACGTGATTTACATCTAAACGACTGGAATTTACTTTCTCGTGGTACAAAGGTAGGTGGTATTTTCGAAGTCGTGGCGATGAAATAAAACCTTACTTTTCTGAAGGATATGATTTAGTCTATTGTAATAACGTTCCAGTTGTGATGCATTTATTAAATTTCGAATATGATCCAAGTCACTGGCAACTGTTTATTGACTCTTCAAAAACTAGTTTAAAAGCAGTGTTACTGAATAACGGAAACAAACTTCCTTCAGCGTCGATTGCTCATGGTTCTAATATGAAAGAGACTTACGAAAATATGAGATTTATACTTGAAAAAATTTAATACAGTAAACACGCTTGGAAAATTTGTGGTGATTTTAAAGTCATTGCACTTTTCCTTGGACTACAGCTTGGTTATACAAAATTTTGCTGTTTTATTTGTGAATGGGACAGTAGAGACAGAAAAAGTCACTTTACAAAGAAAGTGTGGCCTAAGCGTGAATCACTAACTCCAGGCCATAAAAAAGATCCTCTAGTGAACCCTGATGACATACTTTTACCACCGTTGCACATAAATAAAAACAAAAATAAATAAAAAAATTTGTAAAAGCTATGCCTAAAGATGGAGAAGGATTTTTATATCTAAAAGAGAAATTCCCTAAACTCAGCGAGGCAAACATCAAAGAGGGGTGATTTGTTGGCTTACAAATACGACAATAGATGAAAGATAAGAGCTTTGAAGAAAAACTGAATGATGAGGAAAAACTCGCCTGGAAATGTTTTGTGAATGGTGCGCAAAATTACAAAGATTTAATAAATGAACATATGATATCATTTAAAGCTTTGGGGTGTAATATGTCCTTGAAAATACATATGCCGGACTCTCATCTGGATTTCTTTCCGGCAAATTTTGGTGCCGTGAGTGACGAACAAGGTGAGAGGTTCCATCAAGACATTTCCTTAATGGAGAAGCGTTATCAAGGGAACAGGAGCCCAGGAATGCTAGCAGACTATTGTTGGAAACTTAAAAGGGACCTACCGGATGCCAAATGTTCAAGAAAATCATAGGTATCTGTTAGATATTAGGAAATAATTCTGTAAGTGTGGCTGAATTTTGTACTTTTACGAAAATATATATTTTGATGTCACAAGAAAACATAATGTGTACATTTTTTTTCATTGATATATTACTATTTGGTGGCCTTAGTATATTCAAAATTTGATATAAATTTTCATGTGACAAAAAAAAATTACAAATTTGTTCACCAGTGCATTTGATGAAATCCAGACTCAAGGTATGTTGTGGAAAAATATTAAGATTTTTCCAAATTAGAGAGTATAACCTCTGGATTAGGCATTGGATACCTATCCGTTATTGTTTTTTTCGGAACAACTGTTGGAGAATTATACGGGCTTTTGCTATGCCTTATAATTCCTTTTTCCAATAAACTTTGGATTTCCTGATTGACAAAATTATTCGCGGATAATGAATATGGATATTGTTGTAACCATATAGGTTTTTTATCTTCGGTTCTTATTTCTGCTTTGATATCTGTTCTGAATGGTAAATCTACGTTTATGTTTTCATGGGTTTTATTTATCATATTGATGGCATCCTCTTTAAGCACTGGGATGTTAATATTTTTAATGTTACTATTGTTTTTATATTTTTCTGCAAATTCTTCGAAACTGTTTTCATTCGTAATATTCTTTTTTTGGAGTATATTTTTTATTTTATTGTCGGTATTATCTTCGACTGGCGTCTTAGGATTTTCTTTTCCCAAGTAGTTTAAATTTGGTGTTTTTATATTCTTATTTGGTTGTTCACCATTCTTTTTTTCGTCAATTTAGCCGGTAAGAACTTCGCCTGGCGTTGTAGAACATTTTCGTTCCACAATATATTAATAGATTTATATAATGAAAATATTTTATGATGGTCGAACTATTAATGGTTCTTACCCTCTTCTTAATTACTAAGGTGTTTTTGTTACTATAAATTCCAGTTCGTATATATGAACTGGTTGGCCCCGTATCTATTAAAATTCTAATGACTTGCCCGATTTTCATATCTGTCCTTATAATATAGAGCAAATCAGAGTTTACAGTAAAAAATGATTTTCATCAATGTTATTAATTCTTTGAATTTTTGGTTGAGCCTGTGTGCTTACTTGTGTACTTTCATTTTGCCTCTTTGGTATATTGTTGATAATTGGTTTGCCAAATGTATCTGTTACTCCTAGCCTGTGCGTGGTTTGTTTGTATAAGCCTGGAGTTATTTGTTATTTGAATTGATTGATCCACGTCTATTGGTTCTGAACGATCGGCATATTTTTGGTTCATATTAGTATTCCATTGTGGATACCTCAAATTATTTTGAAAGTTTTTTTTAAATTATTGTTTTCGAGAATCAATTTCTTGATTCTTTTAGAGAAATGTAACGCGAATTGTGATCTCATTTGGTTTGACTGAAGTTCTTACGCTGTAGCAAGAGCATTAGGCAAATCGGTAGGCGTTAAAGTAAAAAGTATTTGGTTTAAAGGATAATTTTCTAAGCGCGGTTTCCCGATTTTAAATATTTAATTGCTTTGTTATTTCGGAGTTTGTTCCGCGCGTCATTATTGTTTTATTAATTAGCAATTTCAATTTCTTATTGACATCACTGTGATAATCTATTAAGGATTGCGATCCTTGTCTAAATATGCTCATTTCTTGGCCAGTTACGTGTATTGGCCTACTATCCGCATACACATCTCGGAAATATGGTCTCTAGATTAAAAACTGGGCCATAGTTTGTCAAAATGGCGTTAGCATTGCCAACAATTTTGTTTCTCAGTATTGCTAGGGCTCTAAAATATCTTCTACCCCCTTCTATATAGAGACTCATTGAATTTTACGCAGCTTTCACAATTTCTAAATTTTTATTGCATTTATTATAATTCAGAATTTATTATAATTCAGAATTTATTGTCTGTGTTTCGTATTTTGTGAGTTGTAGCAATTGTTATGTTTATTTAGCTGAGCTATTTCAGCTCTTAAGTTTTTCGTTTGAGTCGCTATTAGCTGCGCCATGTCCTTTGTAGTAAAATTACTAACCGCCATTTTTGAATATTATAAAATTATGTTGTCCACTTAAAAAAAACCGTTATTTCTCTTTTTATATATATATACTAGAAGACCCGGCGAACTCCGTTTCGCCACCAAATTGCTTCGTGTTATGTAACATTTCGTTTGGTGATTAAAAGATAAAAAATTTTTTTGTTTTATATTTGAAAAGGAAAAATTATATTTCATTTCACAACAGTAATGAATTCATTTCGATTGCAAAAATTAAGTGTTATTTAGTTGAACTTCTCTAAGTAAGTGAAAGTGAATCCAAAGTAAATACTGAATCGAAGCGTTATACGTGTCCGCAAATTATCCGTTTCATTGAAGTGTTCTTTGACCCCGCAGCCATTGTCCTGCGCGAAATTAAGTGTTTTGACAACATTTTTTGTTTTTTGTTCCGATGTACAGAAAAGATGGTTTTCCAACTCGTGAGCACGCCACGTACATCTAACCGTTTGAAAAACATAGCATTTCTAAATTTATGCCACACACTATGCGACTATCCTTGTGTCCTGTTGATTGTCATCTCGAATGCAATTTTCACTCGAAACGGAATACGTTTGAATTGAAATGGCAAATCGTTAGAACTCAAATGAATTCGTAGAATCAAGCATTCTGCCCCCTTGTATTTGATAGCGCAGATTGCGGAACATAATAACGACAGATCCAACTTTGAGACACAAATGATGCGGTGGCATACCAAGCCTCTCCAAAGAATTTAGAAATTCCACTTGATAATTCACGGCGTCGTCTTCATTGTCAAGACGATCGATCGATTTGTATGAGCGCAAGTCTCCCGGAATTTGACTTTGAATCTTCTAGATTAAGTTAACAACATCGGTATTTTTGGCAGCTAACATTGCGCGTGCACTTAAGGAATCATAGTTACAATAATTTGGCCAATGTCCGAACATTCGTGATGAGTTCATCTTTCGTGAATTGATAAACGACAGATGGAATTGATATCGAACCACCGGAATTGATCCATTTCCAATTTTTAGACGCGGATTTGAAGGCTGATTTGTCTAAATATTTATAGCGAAAAGTGTGCGTACTTCATTTTCATTCCAGTGATTAACATGATCCAGCAATTGTAATTGCTGGCTTACTTCTCCAAAATTTGCCGACACCGTACCATTCACAGTACGCAATGACTCAAATAAAGTTGAACCGCGTACATTAATCAATAGCAACCGTAGGTATTGGATTGTGTAAATTTGTCCTAATGCATTAGTTGATAACACACCTGGATGTTAATCTACTGGTTGGAATTGCTTTCTGCGCAACTATTTCTTTGACGATGCATTCCTGGTATAATATCAAGGTATTTCCGAATAGAGCAATGTTCACGCAAACGGATCACTGACGAAAGTTGAGAAAAAACTCGTCAATGTTAATTTTGTTGCTGGCGGTGTTTCCACTGGCTGTACTGTATTCTTTGGGTTGAAATACACTCTCCGAATTAACTGCGAGACGCACAGCAGTCGGAAAACGTTCATGAATTGCAAAAGTAAATATCCTACAAAGCGCTTTATTGTAGTTCACGTATCGACCGTATCGTTCAAGACCAATAACCGCCATGTTGCTTCCTTTGGTGACGTAATTACAAACGTATTTTATCGATTACACCAAACTGCAACACTCAACATTGATATGAGTTTTGAATGTGAATTACACAATAATGGCGAATATGATACGATCCATGTGTTGTCAACTTCAATATTCATTCTTCTAAATTGAATGCTGAATGTTCTGCCATTGTCGTCTGGTGAGCGACGCCTATACAGTGGATATCAATCATTTCAAGTTTGAGTTTTCGAAAGAAAAGCACATGGATAGTGTTTCGTGCATTTATTGTCTGACATACAACCCGAAGTGGGATTGTGGTGTCCGCAAGGTTCATGAACCATATTGGTTTTCACCATTTGGTATAATACTGTACCTTTCTCTGCATCAGGAATTTCCGCAGAAATGAGTTCATCAGTTTGATCTGGTGTAACCACCATCCACCATCCAAAGAAGAATGTGTGCGTGCGGCTAACTTTTTTTTGCTACTCAACAGAATACATCCAGCATCTAACAGCACCATATATATGTACCATATGTTGCTTCAAGATAAAGTCCATCAAACATCGCTGCTGTTGTTTGAAAAGTCGTGCTGTGACATCGTGACGATCGCTTGCTCGTTGCCACGTTCCATAATTCCACATGTATGTCATCGCATCCTGGGAGTAGTCGTCCATGTGTCTTGGGCTGCCATACGTTGATGGCAAAAGGAACGCCGACCGATATTAGCGCGACCTCTTCGTGGCTTCGTAAGAAATTTCAATCTGTAATTGATCACTTTATGTGAAACATAACGTTTTCACTGAATAATTTTAAAAAATTTTTCTTTTGAATAGCCGGAATAAAAAAAGCACGCGACCGGAATTGAAAGATTCAAATATTTGACAAATAAAAATATTGAAAAACAAAACAAACAAAAATTGAAAAAAAAAATTGTATGGAAAAATGTTACTTTTTGGGAATTTTCCAATTTCCCTTAAAATTTAGGAGGCTGAAAAATAGATGTTGTCCAATTTTTCACCATAGCCGATATGCACGCTAAGATTCACGAAAATCGGTCGAGCGGTTTCAGAGGAGTTCAATAACGTACACCGTGACACGAGAATTTTATATATTAGAATTTATTTATAACAATAATAATATAATTTATCTCGTTTTTTTATGTATATATATTTAATATATGTATAAGAATTTATTATGCTTTTTGTTTTCTTGGCACAATTCCGATTTCTTTGGCGCCGCAATTTGAAGGTACCGTTGGAAAGAGGAAGTCCTCCTGATTAAAAAATATGTAAGGTTATAGGTACCGCAAACGCTTAGTTTAGGAGATATTCGACCTTAAAGTTCAAAAATTCGCAAAATTCGAACATTTAAAGAAGCTATTTCACCACGTTAAACACACTTTATTCACATTTTTCTCTTCAAATTGACTAAATTACACTATAATCTTTTAAATAAATCCACATTTTACAATTTTAGCAGGTTTTTTATATAAAAAATCTTTATTTTAAAAATTACATTTTACACTCTTTTGAACCTCATTTGTTTACCAAAAATTACGAAGAAATGGAGCGCTGACATGTGATGACAAGGCAATTCGCTGAAATTCCGATAGTACTTCAGTCACCCCGGGTATTCGCTCGGCCAGGGTTATTTTTTTAGAGCGCGGCCGAAGGCCGCCAACGCAGAAAGGAGTACTACGCGATAGTACTACAGTCACCCCGGGTCACGCCGAGCCGCCAATTTCATAATAAGTTCTAGGTGATAGTGTAATATATGATATTACATTATAATATGCCTATTTTTCTAATAATAGAAATAGAAAAGTCTTAAAAATGCGAAACCAACTCGCACCATGTCAACGATTTTCCACGAATTGTGCAGAAGCTCTGAACGCAATTATAAATTATTATATAATAAATATAAATATAAAAAGTGTATAATTTTGTGAGATGATTTTATTATAGTATAGAATTGTAATATGTATAAGTGTTATATTACAATCATATATATAATATTATCAGTCGATTTTACTTATCTGTGTTTATTAAATATAAATCACATATTATTCATATATTCATATATGTATGTATATGGAAAAATGTTCACATACTAAATTTTAGCTTGAAAAATATTCTTTATATTTTTTATAGTTAATAAAGAAAAAAGATACACTCGAAAGTGCAACCAAAGAAAACGCTGTGAAACGCTGAAAAAATCCTTCACTTTTGGTTTTTAAGGTGTGGCAAAGCTGGTTTTCCTCGTAAATATAAACATTGTGAACTTATCAGCCATGAATTTGACAAGTGATTTTTAAATTACAAAATTTAGCTTAAAAATTGAAAAATAAATGTGAAATGTGAGCTTATTTCAAAGCTTAGAGTGTGTATTTAAATATACAAAGTAAAAAATGTGAAAAAATTTTGTGAAACATAGAGAAATATTATGTTTTCTTAGTGCAAATTTTTCAATTTTTAAATATTGAAATATTTTAAAAAATATTAGTAATTTTTGCATTATTTTTGCATATTCCTCCTCTGGAGGAGTTCCCCTATTCGTAGATACCCTTTTTATACGGAAATTCGGTTTTAAGAAAACGCTGTGAAACGCTGAAAAAATCCTTCACTTTTGGTTTTTAAGGTGTGGCAAAGCTGGTTTTCCTCGTAAATATAAACATTGTGAACTTATCAGCCATGAATTTGACAAATGATTTTTAAATTACAAAATTTAGCTTAAAAATTGAAAAATAAATGTGAAATGTGAGCTTATTTCAAAGCTTAAAGTGTGTATTTAAATATACAAAGTAAATAATGTGAAAAAATTTTGTGAAACATAGAGAAATATTATGTTTTCTTAGTGCAAATTTTTCAATTTTTAAATATTGAAATATTTTAAAAAATATTAGTAATTTTTGCATTATTTTTGGATATTCCTCCTCTGGAGGAGCTCCCCTATTCGTAGATACCCTTTTTATACGGAAATTCGGTTTTTTTACCCCTCCGCCAAAGTAATCGGAATCGTGCCGTTTTCTTAAATAAGAGCACTTGTGAATGCTATGATTATTGTTTCTGTAATACTCACAGTGAAACAATTAATACTTAATACTAGGGGATTATTTCCAATTTAATTAATAAATATAGAATTTACTTACAACTAACTTGACGTTGTTGTTGCTACTGTTGCTCTTTAGTTTTTGCCTTTGCTTCTACTGCTGTTGCTCTTGTTGCCTTTGCTGCGATTGTTTGGAAATTTCTTGCCTTTTTCTTCTACGCTTGGCCGCTGCTTTATCGCTTTTAATGCGGAGTTTTCCCTGGCACACTGGTTTTTGTTGTTTTTAAGGAATTCTTTGTTTTGAATATTTTTACACTCTTGCAGCCAGTTGCTACAGAGTATTATAGTTTTGTTCACCTAATAATATAAATGATCAGGATGACGAGAAAAGTTGAAATCCATTTAACTGTCTGTCTGTACGACACTGCTACACCCAGAAATCGCCATTAACCGAAAACACATAAAATACCATAAGAATTAGGATATAAAAAAAAGAGTGAGTCGTCGCCGTGTACTGACGTATTTTTTTCTGCTCCGCGTTCTTTTATTTTATCTTTATTAATGCCGTGTGTTTGCGGGTATAGAGCTGACCGTGCTCAGCCCAATCAAATATTTCACTTGTCGTGCGTGAACTTATCACAGGCTGATGTAGATTTCTTGGTGAAATCTAAAAATGCTTTCGGTAGTTCGGAGAAATTCCATTCGCTTGCCGCCTGCGTCGCCATCAGTGTGCAATGCTCAGTGCACTTATAATTTAAGTTCGCAACAACAAAATGCTGAACAATCGAAAAGTGAAATAGCTGAACCTCTGTTGGAGCATAACAAGCATAATAAAGAAAATGTAGTGCTTTATTCTCTTTTATTGGAAGTAAGTTCACTGAGAAGTGAACAAACGAAGGCGCTCGCGTTAATACAGCAATTACGTGATGATCGTAATTCGTTAATCGCTATGCTTAACGAACTCAAATCAGAGATCTGCACTGTGCATAAGAAATTGTCCGATAATGGCAATTTCTCTGCTGCCAACCCCACTCTCACTGCTGCGACTGCTGTTGTTACAAGTGACTCTACAATCGCTGCTCCGTCTAACACCGCTGTTCTCGCTGATAATGTGAGTGAGAATTATCTCACTCCCGCTACACTGAAGGCACCCGCTGCAGCTTCAACTACTGCTAACTCTATCTTTACTTCTACGACTATTGCGGGTACAAATGCTCCGCTACTTCGAAAGCACTCTCGGCTGCTCCGTCTGCTGCTTGCTCCACTCGCTCTATTGCTGCTGTTAATAATAATGCCAATACATATGCTCACGCTGTTGGTAGGAACATCAACACTCACCAATAACAATCCAATCAGCTGCTGCTAAACCAGTTCGCCAACCTGTCGCTCTCAATGCTGCTCACTCTGTCGCCGTTGATGATTCTGTTAACAACTCTTCTACTTCAATTACTGCTAACAGAAACTTGAAGTTAAAAGTGAGTACCAGGAACAAAAAATCCCCAGCCACTTCAACTGTTGTTGGTGTTAATGCCAATGTTGTTGCAAGGTGTGTCCCCATCTTTTTTTAATGCCGTTTTCTCCTCTTCAGTGTGGCCTTCTGGCATTAAGCTGCGTCCCTTTAAGTTTTTTCCAAAGGGAGGGGAAAACAGCGCTGCAGATTAGTTGATGCGCCTGTTAATCGCAATTCTACTCATGCGTTTTCTGCACCTTCCTCAACTGGTTCCTGTCTTAAGATCTACTACCAAAATTTATCGGGTATTAGGTGTAAATCAAATATTATTCGCAATTTTTCTTCACGTTTGGATTTCGATATTATCGTTATTGTTGAGACTTGGCTGAATTCTAGTTATTTCGATAGCGAATACTTTGACTCAAATCTCTATTATGTCTTCCGTAAGGACAGAGATCACGAAAAAATTGGCTGTCTAAGAGGGGGTGGCGTTCTCTTAACAGTTCATCGCAAATTTCGTCCTCGCTTAATTATGCTTGAGAATGAAGATTCTATCCTGGACCAACTATGTATCTCTTCATTGCAGTCTCATACATCCCTCCTAATAGTCCGCTAGAGTTGTACAAGTTGCACGCAAATAATATTTCCTCGCTGGTATTAAACAAGGTGAAAGAGAATAATATTTGTGTTTTGGGTGACTTTAATCTAAGCAATATCGTCTGGTCTGGTTGTTCCTATAGTCCTGCTCTTATTCCTTCAAATTTTTCGTCTTCTCAGGAGTTATTTCTCATTGATAGCTTGCTTGGTCTCAATCTGATTCAAATCAACTCATATTCAAATAGTCTCGATCGATTTCTTGATTTAGTCCTTCTCAGTGATAATTTAAAATTTAGGTTTCTTGATGGATTCTCTTCAATTACTCCAGCCACCATCCATCATTCACCGCGTTTGAGGTGGATACTTATCTTTTCGCTCCTGTTAAACCAATTGATGGGCTTGGTTTTAATTTTGCATTTTGTGACTTTGAACGACTAAACAATCAGCTATTTGAAATAAAATGGGATGATTTACTATCGTTACTTGATACAGCTAATAGTTTCTCCATTTTTAAGAAATCAATCCAGGAATTTTGTCAATATAATATCCCGCTCAAACACATACAACCATATAAGTTGCCTTGGTACACTAAGCACCTTAAACATCTAAAAAATCTTAGAAATAAATATTATAGAAAATTCCCTTCAACTAAACCTCATGTTTCCTTTGTTCGATATCAACACTACACAAAACTGTTTAATGAATTGGATAAGTTCCTCTATAAAAGGTTTATTAATAATACGGAGTCTACAATTAAGTCGAACCCTAAGTTCTTTTGGAACTTTGTAAAACCTAAAAGAGCGTGTTCGGCCATTCCCTCTGCTTTACGCTGGGGTGATGGGGAGTCGGCATGCGCTCCGGTCGAAATCCCCAACTTGTTCGCTGAATTTTTCAAATCAAACTATGTTCAAGATGATCCTGGTACTAGTTCCACTTTTTCAGCTGATAACTTCCCATCCATAAATTTTGGCTCACTGTGTCTTTCACAGGACGATATTGCCAAGGCTATTTGTGACATTAAGTCTTCGTCCAAATTGGATTTGGACAGGCTCCCGCCCGTATTTATAAAAATTTGTACTGCCTTATTATATCCTCTCATGCTTATCTTCAATAAGTCTCTCGCCAACGGGGATTTTATTTCTGACTGGAAATTGACATGCATTACCCCTATTCATAAAGGTGGTAGAAAGGATGAAGGAAAGGGTTTGTCTCTGGGCGCTCCACTGTGTCAAACTTAGCAGTTTTTAACGATTATTGTATGTCTGCATTCTCCGCTGGATTTCAGGTAGATTGTGTCTACACAGATTTCTCTAAAGCCTTTGATAAAGTATCACACAATATTCTAATTTAAAAATTATCATCTCTAGGATTTCACTCGGCCTTCTTGAAAAGGATTAAATCATATCTGCGAAACAGACGATGCGTAGTCACTGTCGATGGAGTGTCATCTGATTCATTCATTGCGTCTTCGAGAGTCCCACAAGACAGCGTCTTGGGTCCACTTCTCTTTGTGCTGTTTATCAATGACATCTCCTGTTGCTTCTCTTTCGCCAACTTTCTCTTATATGCAGATGACTTAAAAATTTTTGCATTAATCAATAACACACAAGATGTACTCAAACTTCAATGTGATATTGATACTTTTCATAATTGGTGCCTGAAATCGAAACTTTTTCTGAATGTAGATAAATGCTCACAGATCTCCTATGGTAGGGGACGCAACATCTTATCTTCTAGCTACAGTATTTCTAATTGCGTCCTAAAATGCGTTACTGAAATCAAAATCTTGGGGTAATCTTTGACCACAGATTTTCTTTCAGTAATCACATCAACTATATAACTTCAAATCTTTTTCTGTACTTGGCTTTGTCCGTCGAAATTCTACAAATTTGTTAAAAGTACTGTACACATGTTTTGTGCGGTTCATTTTGGAGTATGCAGTGTTTATTTGGAGACCATATTGCATACCGTCAATTAACAGGATCGAGCGTGTTCAAAAGATCTTTCTTAAATATGCTTTCCGCTCCTTAAATTTTGTTGACCCAACACCATCGTATACATTGCGTTTATTGCTTTTACATCTTAAATCACTGGAAAATCGAAGGTCCGTTCTCTCACTTTCATTTGTCTACAATATAATTAACGGGGAAATTGACTGTCCCTACTTATTAGGGAAACTTAACTTCACTACTGTCCAGCGTTGTCTCAGATCCATTTCGCCATTTTATTACAAAAAGGAAAATACTAATTTTGCTGAATATGCTCCCCTCAAGAGGGCTATGCGGGAGTTTAACTCGATTTCCGAGAAAGTTCGACTTGATTTTTCTCACTCTAGGGTATCCTTCATTAATACCCTCAATTCTGTTTTTTAGTTTAAGTTATCTACTCATGTTATTGTAATTTAATTATTTTAGAATTCTAATATGCATCCTAGTTTTTCATTAGTCTGTAATAATCATTGTTCATAGACTTTACTAAATAAATAAATAAATAAAACTGTAATTTGGCACAGAGGATCGCAATAGCAAGTGGCACCTGTGCATAAAATTTTTTTTAAAAAGTGAGCATGGCCGCGCCCCCTAATATGTTTAATATGCATTTATCCTAAACCACTAAAACTACAACAACCTAAATTATTATTAAAAGAACTACTAGTGATGATGTGAAATCGGATGAAACCCCGCTGACTCCCCCTTTAACGGTACTGTTCAAGACTACTAAAGGCGCGATAAATTAATAACCAAATACGTGAGAAACGTAAACATTTTCTGTCGGTATTGTATGACAAGGCTTTATAGGGGCCGGTGTAAAAATTGGACGAGGGACGTGGCACCGCTCACTTCTTGGTGAAATCCCATATCACGGGACCCTACTGACCGATTTAGAATTTGGAAAGTTTAGAACGTGGCATTCTTTTCATATTCCTATGCCACTCTGTGAAAATTATTGAAATGGACAATAATCACGCCTACTTCCCATATAGCACAATTCTAAATTTCACTTGATTCGTTAAGTTTCCAGTACACAAATCAAGAAACAATTTATATAATGGGATTAAACTTTGCACGAATAATGCTTTTAGTGTATGCCAGCTTATGACAAAAAATGTTCTAGTCCAACCAAAACTATTCAAGACCCTCTGTACCGAATATATGGACCCCAGTACCTATAGTTTTGATCGAAAATATCGGTCAATGTCTGAGATATGAAATAGAAATTCAGACAGGATCCTTTTCCTGCACTAGTAATTCTGTGTATTCAAAATGGGTGGAATCGGGTTAAAACTTCCCTGAGCCTCAATAGAACTAATATAAAGATTTTTGAAATTCCTGGTGACTTAATGCTGGATATATCGGCCAATAATCAGAACGTATTTTACTCATAACAGTATATCATTGTGCCTAAAATAAATACGACTGGGTGAAAACTTGACCTAGCCCCCATTTAACCATTACCAGAATTTTCAAACCTCCGTCTGATTGTGTATAATGACTATGTATGTGGTCGGTTTTATTACGATTAAAGAGTATTTAAACACTCCTCAGAATTAGAAGTTATTGTTTTTGTTGGATTATGAACTTTCGCGGCACCCACTTTGCACAGAGCCACTTTACGGCGTTTACTGGCTTCATTGTCCTCGGTGCTCATTTAGCCTCTTTCCAACTTAACAAACCTTCTGTGCAGAGCCCATATTCAACAATTTTGCCCCCCAAAAAGCAATGCTTTACTAACACACGAAATGCTTTTTGATCTATTTTTTGGAAACTAACACAAGTTACTTGATCCAAAATGCTATATCTCATTAATTAATAGTCTCCCAGTTAAAAAATTTGTATACCTATCTTTTAAAGGTAGGAGCTGACTAGAAAGCATATATATGGTATTAATAGCACCATCTATATATCGGCCACAGTAAGTCATCATTTGGTCTAACGAAACGAAAATTAATCGATGCAGTTCCACGGTGAAGATTTTGTAGTGCCCACTTCAATTTGTAGGTGGTTCACTTATAGTGTGAGGTTGCTTCTGTGACGAAAAGGTGAGAAAACTGCGTGAAATGAACGGAGTAATAAGGGCTACAGACTATATTATCTTTCACTTATTTCTACTTTCAAAATTTTTGGATACGAACCCGGTGATTTGTTATACTGTTAAATTTTGTTAAACTTTTTATTAAAATATGTGTTTTTTCTTCTGTGGTTAGAGTGAGAAAATGTGTAGGTACAACAAAGTTCAGTTACAATACGATTTCATTTTAAATACATCAGAGTTGCATGTATATGTACGTTGTTATACGCAGGACTGCATTTCAACACGTCTCCTCATTGAAATATGCATGCATATTACAAAATAATACAATACATTTAATTAATTTAAACCTAGCATATTTGTTAACTTCTCGTGGCTAGGCTTTGCTAAGTTTTTCGTCAAAATATCAGCAATCATGTCACTGCTGCAACAATATTTGAGATCGATGCCGCCTCCTCGATAAATATCCCTTATGTAATGATATTTTATGTCGATGTGTTTGGTTCTTGCGTGATATACTGGATTCTTTACAAGATTCATGGCACTGAGGTTATCTGCATTTACCATGATCGTCTTTGGACATTCGATTCTCATTTCTCCCAAAAGTGTTCGTAAAAATACTGCTTCTTTCACGGCTGACGTAAGCGCCATGTATTCGGCCTCGGTGTTGCTGAAAGCTACGGTTGAATGTTTCTTTGATTCATATGAAAAAACACCTCCAGCAAGTATGAATGCATACCCCGTATATGACTTACGCTCGCTGCTATCGCCGCCCCAATCTGCATCGACAATGCATTCGATTTCTTTGCCAGTGCTATAATACCACAATCGCATGTCTTGAGTATTACACAGGTAACGCAATATCCTCATAGCTGCAGCCATATGCTCTGAATGTGGATCGTTGTTTCGTTGCGCAAGTTTACACACTGAGTGCAAAATATCTGGCCGCGTACATGCTGCTAAGTACATCAATGAACCTATTAATGATTGGTACTGCATATGATTGGCCTTCTTACATTTACTCTCATTACAATAAACTTGATGTCCCGTATCTAGTGAAGTAGCGATTGGTCGACAGTTTTCCATATTATATTCGCTTAACATCTTTTGTATATAAGATTTTTGCCCACCGCATATAGACCTAGTTTCACCATCTCGTCCGATTTCCATGCTCAAAAAATATTGTACTGGTCCTTTGTCAACTATCTTAACTTCTTTCGAAATGTCATTCTTTATTTGTTGCATTTGTTTGTGATCGGAGCACGCTATAAGCAGATCATCGACATATACTGCTATAATATTGATGTGACCATTATAGTGTTTTACATATACACACGGTTCGCTTTTACATGGTTGGAATCCAAAACCTTTTAATATGCCGTCCAACTTGATGTTCCATTGCCGTCCAGACTGCTTAAGTCCATACAATGCCTTTTTCAACTTCAGACAATGATTTGGATAACGTTTATCTACAAACCTAGCTGGTTGGCTGACATAAGTTTCATCAAACAACTCGCTGTTTAAATATGCTGTTGAAACGTCTATTTGGTGGAGATATAAACCATACTCCGCTGCAATCGCAAAAATCATTCTTATTGTGCTATACCGCACCATCGGTGAAAATGTATCTTTATAATTTACACCGTACGTTTGCGAACAGCCCTTAGCAACTAATTTTGCTTTGAAACGTTCTATTTTACCGTTTTTGTCTTTCTTTAAAGCAAAAACACACTTGCTGCTTTCTGCACTTTTGGCAATTCCGAAAGTTGCAAGTATCGTTGTCTAATAACGATTGGTATTCATTTTCCATAGCTTCGTGTCACTTATTTGCGTATTGGCTTGTCAACGCCTGTTTTTCCGTTTCTGGTACTTCTATTTCATAATATTGCATCATATTTAAATAGTTGTATTGTTTCGTTGGTCCGCCTGGCCCTCCACTTCGAACAATTTTCGGTCTACCAGGTCCTCTCTGCTTTTGTAGTACTGGAACTTCTTCTTCTTCTTCAGCGGATTGGATCGCTGTTAACTAATGCTGATTGTAGTACTTCGCTTTCGCCTGAATTAGTATTTAAATTTGCAACATCGCTATTGCCGCTGTCATGTATATGTGCCTACTCATGTACACCTACCGCCGTTTGAATATTCGTTTGTTGGTTTCGCACCATTGACTCAACGAAATATACATCTCTGCTAACTATCAATCGTCTCGTCTCACGATCGTAAAACCTGTACGCTTTCGATACATCAGAGTATCCTACCAATATGTACTCTTTGTCTTTTAGTTTGAACTTATTGCTTTGCCTCTTATCTAAAGCAATTGCCACACAACCAAATACACGCAAATGTCCTACCATTGGTTTATAACCATGCCATGCTTCATATGGCGTCATCGAGTCTAATGCTCTTGTTGGCTCACGCTTTCGTAGATATGCTGCAGTGTAAACAGCCTCTGCCCAAAGGGTTTCGTTTACACCCGAACTGACTAACATACTCCTCGCCATTTCAACTAGCGTTATATTAAACCTTTCTGCAACGCCGTTCTGCTGAGGTGTGTATGGAACACTAAGTTGCCGTATTATACCATTTTCTTTTAAGAAATTATCAAACGAATTATTTACGAACTCTGTACCATTATCGCTGCGTAGTACTTTGAGTTTGGCACTTTGGCACTCTGCCATCTTTTTAAATTCTTTAAATTTATTGAAGACTTCGTCTTTACTCTTCAAAAAATAAACAAAAACGTATTGCGTTTTGTCATCAATAAACGTTAGAAAATATCTTGCTCCACCAAGTGACGAAATTCTCATTGGGCCGCACACATCACTGTGAATTACCCCCAATATTTCCGCTGATCGCCTTTCCGTACTGCTATACGGTTTCTGTGGTACTCTAACCTTCATTCCACGAACCATTTGCTTGTCATTCAATAATCGTAGGCTGGCAAAATTAATATGACCATAGCGCGAATGCCACTTCATAGCATCATCAATTGATTTCCTTGCAAAAAACAATAATGGTACTCATTTAGTTTCGCATGTATGCAATAATTGCGAACTTACAAAGTTGCCACTACGGTTAAATGAGTGCCCAATGGCAAAACATGATAGCAAAACTCGTACAAGTCAGCTGTTTATTTGTTCAAAGTGAATATTTTAAAATGCCGATAGTGAGCGAAAAACAAAAACTTCTTAAATTATTAGAAGTAGCTGCATTAAATGATTTAATGATTGTCGACAATTTTTGTGAGGACGAAGGTATATATTTAATTTGTATTGTGCTTCAAATGAGTAAAATTATGTTTTCTGGTAGAAGAGAAGACAATAAAAGAAGATTACATATTGGAGGAACTGCTGATTGTTTTGGCCCTGGGCGAAGAATGCAGATACAGTGTGCCGTTTATTCAAAATAGTGTGCCTAAGTGTAAGGAATTCTTAAACGACGTGTTATGGGAACTTGATGAGACTAGATTCAAGAAGATTACACGCGTAAACTGGAAAACCTTCGAATTTATTTTAAATTTAATAAAGGACGATGCGTCGTTCAACCAAATACGTTCTTGCAAACAATTCCCTCTCAAAACACAATTAGCAATCGTATTATATCGCTTAGGCTCAAACGGTGAAGGCGCTACTCTGTCTAAGATTGCTGGCTTGTTTGGAGTTAGTGATGGTGGTATCATTCAGGTTAGTGTTTGTCATTGTTTTGTTAGATTAATGTTTATCTTTTTCTTTATGTTAGAATTTGACTGACAGAATTTTTAAAGCACTGTTAAAGCATAAAGATCAGTATCTGTTTTGGCCAAATAGCGATGTTCGTAAAAAGCTCGTGTTAGAAACCTGGGGTGAATTGCCAAACTGCGTGGGATACGTCGATGGTACTGAAATTCCTTTGGCAGAAAAACCTTCTTAAGACCCACAAGCTTACTTTTCACGAAAGCACCAATACTCAGTTAAAGTTCAAGCCGTTTGTGACCATTCGCTTCAAATAAGACATTTAGTGTTAGGCTATCCAGGTAGCGTACATGATGCACGTATTTTTAGTAACTGCGAATTGTCGAATGACCCGGATGTGTTTTTTGGAGGAGCTGAATGGATCGCAGGTGACAGTGCCTATAAATTGTCACGAACTGTTATAACACCATTTAGAGAAAACTCTAGAGAACTAACACAGGGTCAGCAAACTTTCTTTAACAAGATATTCAGTCGTTATATGATTAGAATTGAACATTGTTATGGCATGTTGAAGGAAAGGTTTGGCAGCTTGAAAACGTTGAGACTTCAAATCAAGGATGAAAAAGGCATGAATAGAGTAAATAAATGGATTATCTGCTGCGCGTTGTTGCACAATGTTATACTCCGACTTGACGATCGTTTCGATTACGAGCTTGAGGAATCTGAGCACGATGTTTTAGAGTCATTACCTACTGCTCGAACTAATGAAGGGGAAGCGGTACGCCGAACCATCTATGAATTGTTAAGTTATGCAAACAATGAACAAAAGAATTTGTACTAACAATTAAAAGCTATTTATGGGATAAATTCAAGTTCTACATGCACATTAGAGCATTTAAAAGTATTAAAAAAGAAATATTTTGCCATTTAAACCAAAATTTTGAGCGTGTTTCCGAAGAAAAACGAAAAACTTAGAGTACGCTTTCTTTTGCGGATCATAACCTTACGAATATGCCTCCTTATGTTCCGGCAAGGGGCTCTTCATCAAGCATTTTCTTGTTTGACGTGTCAACACTTGACAATCTTTTGTGCTCCAATCTTATTTTCTCCATTTCGATCCTTTCCTCCTTCTCAAGTTGTAGCTTCTGTAACATGAATTTGTTTTTGTTGAGAAGAAAATTGTGCATTTATAAACTTACGAAACACTCTGTATATTATTAGACTTACAGATGTCATTATGAATAGAAGCTAAGTTCACTTTTTTAATCAACTTCCTTCTTTTGTTTTATACTGTCGCCAAGTCAACATGCGTTTTACTCTCCTAACAGGTTATGGGCCTTTGCCACACAAAGTTAATTTAACCCATCAATAAATAAATGCGAGTAAAAAAGGTTCTGTGTGTTAAATATATTGACTTTTGATTTGGAATATATTTTACAATTTCAATAATGTCGAACGTTTTTTCGGTACCCGTCGAACGACTTCGCGGTCGTGAAAATTTTGATGTCTGGAAATGCCAGGCAAAATCATATTGATCCAGAATGGTCTGCCTGTCACTGCAACTGAGGCTGATCGTGATGCTAATGAAAAAGCACTAGCTGAAATCACGATGTTGATGGAGCCAAATAATTTCGGTCACTTTGCAGATAAAACATTAGCTAAAGACGCGTGGGAAACACTCATGGAAGCCTATGAAGATAAAGGTTTGACGCGCAAGGTGGAACTGTTGAAGCAATTGGTACAACTTAAGCTGTCAGACTGCGAGACTATGCAAGAGTATGTAAACTCAATGATAATGACTGCATTTAAAGTAAGAAACGCAGGTCTAAAAATTGATGATGAACTAACCGCATCACTCATGTTAGCTGGGTTGCCCAGTGAGTTTCAAGCGCTAGTGCTCGCTGTAGAAAACTCTTAGAAAACGCTCACGGTGGACGCTGTGAAAAATTTACTTTTACAGGATGCGAAATTTGATGAAAAGCAAGGTGCCGAAAATGCTCTTTATACAAAGGCAAAAACATTTTCAAAAGTTCGCTGTCATTCGTGCAAGCAACTAGGGCACATAAGCAAAAACTGTCGTAAGAAAATAGTGAAAGACGACAAGCAAAAACAAAAAAGTCAGCTTCTTTTTGCTTCTTCGCTTTATGCTAACATGCACAACAACGAAGACTGGTATGTCGATTCCGGCTGTTCTCAACATATGGTAAAAAGCAGCGAATGTATGACAAATAGAAAACGCGCGATAAACAAGAGAGTAATTGTCGCTGACAATAACAAAATTGATGTCGAATGCACTGGCGATGTGCAACTCTCTCTAGCTGTTAAACATAAGAATGCCAACGCGACTATCAAAAATGCTGAGTACGTTCCTAGTTTATGTGCGAATTTACTTTCGGTAAGTCAAATGACAGACAATGGGAAAGAACTCCATTTTAAAGACAATTGGTGCAAAAATATTAAACGAAGACAAACAACTAATTGGAACTGCGAGCAAAATAAATGGTCTTTATCGTCTGAGATAATGCAGCGATGGGCGTCGCAGGCTATAACTTATGGCATAGGCGCTTAGGTCATGTCTGTCGCGAAAGTGTCACAGCCATCCAAAATGTTTCGGAAGGTGTTAAAATCACAACCAGTGGTAACGACAAATGTGTGGTTTGCATAAAAGGCAAGCAGACCAGAGCGTCACATAGTGAAAAAGGGCAGCGTGCTGAACAACCTTTGGAAATAATACATAGTCATGTAATGGGTCCATTAAATGTTAACTCCTTTTCTGGTACGCGCTATTTGTTAACATTTGTGGATGACTATTCCAGAAAAGTTATTGTTATCCCAATTAAGTCAAAAGCAGCTGTCTTCGATGAATTTGTAAAATTCAAAGCAATGGTGGAGAATCAATGTTCGAAATATATAAAAATTCTCCGAACGGACAATGAATCGTGAATATATAAATGAAAAGCTTAATAAATATCTTTCGAAATATGGCATTATCCATCAGAAAACGACTCCTTACACCCCCGAACAGAATGAATGCGTTGCAGAGAGGCTAAAATCGGACAACAACGGAAAAAATCAGATGCATGCTGCTAGACGCAAATTTGGAGGACAGATTCTGGGCTGAGGCTGCTAAAACTGCGGCATATCTACTGAATCGTACACCCATGCAGAAGTAAACAATCTGAGTCCGGAAGACTGTGGTCAGGAAAAAGACCAAACTTGAAGCACCTCAAAGTCTTTGGTTGTAAGGCAATGGTTCACATAGCCAAAGAAAAACGCAGTAAGTTAAAACCTAAATCTCGAGAATGTATTCTCGTAGGCTACAGTACTGAATCAAAGCCATATATGTTGTATGATCCTGTAGCGAAAAATATTATTGTTAGCTGTGATGTAGTTTTTATTGAAAATCAAATTAATCAAAGTCCTCCAGCTACAGATCCAAAGGCAGATACGGTTAATTTGTGGTTACCAGAGCCAACTTCCCTTGCCAATTCAGAGGTGGAATATATGGAAGAATTACCAACAGAAGATAAGCAGTGTAAATTGTAACTTCAGGTAACAGTCATTCCCATACAGAAGAGAATCATGAATCAACAATAGTGGAGCGAGAAGAAATAACAAATTTGGACCATGAAGGAGTCCGTCGCTCTGAGCGATTGCGTGAATATGTTACGACCAAATTATAATCTCTGCGTAACTGAATATGTATCATCAGATCCAAACACTGTGGAGGAAGCCATGGCAAGCGAACAACATAAACTTTGGCAATCTGCAATGTGTGAAGAAATTGAATCTCATGATATCAACGGCACTTGGGAACTATCAGCCCTGCCTATGGGAAAGAAAGCCATTCCGTCAAAATGGGTTTTCAAAAGAAAGGTAAATGCAGACGGAGATCCTGTGCGTTATAAAGCCAGGCTTGTGGTGAAAGGATTCAACCAGAAGCTAGCACATCGATTATGACGAGACATTCGCACCAGTTGCGCGATATACATCAATTCGTTTTTGCTTGCTCTTGCGGGTGAAATAGAGTCTTACTGTTTATCAAATGGATGCTGTAAGTTGCCTTTTACATGGCGACCTTAATGAAGAGATTTATATGACTCAGCCGAGTGGCTTTTGATGATGGATCCGGTCGCGTCTGCAAGCTGCGAAAATCGTTATATGGTCTGGAAGTAATCTAGTCGTAAGTCTGGGAACATAAAGCTCAATTCAAAGCTGTTAGTTTTGGGCTTGCAGCCCAGCAACGTCGACCAATGCGTATTTTGTCGCTGACAAAATATGCGTTATTCGTCGCTGTTTTACGTGGATGATGTCATCTATATACAAAGCTGCTGAACAACTTAAAAAAATAAGTCTCTGGAAACTTTCAAAATGAAAGATCTTAGGTGCAGCATCATCGGTTTTGGGTATGCGTATAGCTCAAAATTTCAAAGAAGGAACTTTGAAGATCGACCAATCTTCCTACATTGCCGATGTAATTCGACGTTTTGTCATGGAGGAATGCAATCCTGTAGGCACACCCCTCGACGTTAACCAAAAGCTGTCCGCTGAGATGTGCCCAACTAATGATGACGAAAAAAGGGATGGCTACTGTTCCCTATAAGCAAGCTTTTGCATGTCTGCTGTTTGCCGCTCAGGTCACGCGCCCTGATCTATGCTTTGCTGTCAACTTGTTAAGCCGATACAGTACGAACCCAGGGAAGGCACATTGGACTGCAGTAAAGCGTGTCATGCGCTATCTCAAGGAAACTATTGACAAGGGCCTAGTGTATAAGAGTAATCCTGATGAAATCGTTGGTTTTTGCGACGCTGACTGCGCAAATGATGTAAGTGATCGCCGCTCAACAACTGGCTATGTTTTTTCTTTTCAGAATGCTGCCATTTCGTGGGCTACGAAAAGACAACGTACTGTAACCTTATCATCTACTGAAGCCGAGTTAATGTCTATGGTGGCTGCTACACAAGAATCAATCTGGCTTAAGCGATTTGAAAAGGAGTTAGTGCCCAAAGCTTCGAAATCTATGACCTTATTCTGCGATAACAAGAGCGCTATACATATAGCTGAAAATAACTCATACTCAAGTAGAACGAAGCATGTATATGTCGTAGAATGGTAAATTAGCCCACTGTATATGTGTGGCATAGAATGGTAAATTAGCCCACTGTATATGTGTGGCATAGAATGGTTAGTTGGACCGTTGTGCATGCATGTACAGTTTTGAATGGCGACACGATGTCGCTAACGGTTCTCAGAACGCACAGCAGTTCAGGGATAGAAACATACTCTGCTGCTGAGTAAGGTCTGTTCGTAGGGGCATAGATGAGTAGCTTAGAATCTGCGTGACGGGTTAGTTAGTGTTGTGCCACCGAGAAACGAACATAACTTGCTGCGTGAAAATGGAATTAAGTGAGCCATCTCCGACATCAGAAGTGAGATCTGCTTTGCCTACTGATCCACATTTGTTAGCGTTGGAACTGCAAAATCGCAACCTGATGGAAATAATTAAAAATATGCAGAATCCAAAGGCGCCGCAATCCGATGGTAAGGCGTCACACATTACCCTACCAAAATTTAACCCTGACGTTGCTGGAGCGGAGCCCTCATCTTGGTGTAGCACGGTGGACCTCATATTTGCTGACAACGTTCTCCAAGGTAGCAATCTGGTGATAGCACTAAGCAAAGCATTAGAAGGCACCGCATCACAGTGGCTTTCACAAATATGCTTTGCCGGCATCA
This sequence comes from Bactrocera tryoni, assembly GCF_016617805.1. Classification (NCBI taxonomy): domain Eukaryota; kingdom Metazoa; phylum Arthropoda; class Insecta; order Diptera; family Tephritidae; genus Bactrocera; species Bactrocera tryoni. Next base: position 4,633,345 of record NW_024395824.1, read on the forward strand.
CTTGGGCGCAGTTCAGGGAACTGTTTCTTCAGCGTTTTGTTGGAATTGAAACTTCTGCTGGCATGGTTCTCAATATATTGAATGGTCGACCGAAACCAGAAGAAGGCTTTGCTGAATACGGCAGCCGGATTGTCACGATGCTTATGTCTAAATGGAAAGCCAAGGAGTTAGAAGAAATAGCTGTGTCTGTAACTTTGGCTCACATGGCGCAAGTTGACAGTAAGTTGGCGCGCTGGATTTTTACCACCAATGTAAAAACTCGCAATGAGCTACAACAACAGCTGCAGGCACACTCCTTCATGAAGCGCAGCATAGAAGACGATGCAACTGGCTCAGATCGTAAAAATTCAAATCTTCATCCCTGGTGAAATGCAATTACTGCGGAAAGGTTGGACATAAATATGCCGAATGTCGGGCACGTTTGCAGAAGGGCCAGAGTAAAGGCAAAACCTACAACAGCACAAATACGACGGGTGTGAAGGATCGATCTGGTGTCAAATGCTTCAAATGTGACGAAATTGGGCACTTTGCAACCGCATGTCCTAAAGGCCAATCAGGTGGAAAGGAAAGAATTTCTGAAAAGCGTGTGGATATCTGTACAGTAGCTCCACCCTCTGGAACAATAAAGGCATCCGGTGAGTCTATTCCATTTTGTTTTGATTCTGGTGCAGAATGCTCGCTAGTTAAGGAAAGTGTAGTCCATAAGTTTAAAGGGAAAAGAGTTAATAATGTTGTAAAACTCAATGGCATAAGTAACGATGCAATTTATAGCACTCAACAAGTTTTATGTAATATAAATATTGATCAATACTACTTTGAGATTTTGTTACATGTAATTTTGGACAAGTATTTGAAATACGATGTGTTAGTTGGTCGAGAGATTCTTAGCCAAGGCTTTGGCGTAATGATAGACGCTGATAAATTTCAAATTTATAAAACGAAAAGGATAGATATGGTGACTTTAACTGATTATAGGGTTATTATAAGTTCTGATACAGATTTAGTTGATTCTGATAAAATTGTCTTAACAAATATCCTCAAATGCTACTCTGACTGGTTTATTAGCGGAATACCAAAAACTCGAGTCTCGACAGGGCTGTTGGAAATTAAGTTAATAGATCCACAAAAGACAGTGCAACGACGTCCCTATAGGCTAGGTGAGGAAGAAAAAAACCTGGTGCGTTGTAAAATCGATGAGTTGTTAAAAGCAAATATTATCCGTCCAAGTTGCTCACCTTTCGCCAGCCCAATGATGTTAGTAAAAAAGAAAAATGGCACTGATCGTCTTTGTGTGGACTATAGGATGTTAAATGATAATACCATTGCTGATAGGTATCCTTTGCCTCTTATCGCAGACCAGATTGCCCGACTTCGCAGTGCAAAATATTTCTCGTGCTTAGATATGGCTAGTGGTTTCTACCAAATTCCAGTACACGAAAATTCAATTGAACGAACCGCGTTTGTGACTCCAGAGGGTCAGTATGAGTTTTTGACCATGCCTTTTGGGTTGAAAAATGCACCTTCTGTTTTCCAGAGGGCCATAATAAGAGCATTGGGATCACTGGCACACTCATGCGCTGTCGTTTATATTGATGACGTGTTGGTTATAGCCGAAACTAAGGAAGAAGCTTTAGAACGGTTGCGTATCGTATTAGAAACATTGAGTAAGGCGGGATTTTCATTTAATATAACTAAGTGCTAATTTCTTAAAACTCGCATAGAGTACCTAGGTTTTGAGATAAGTAACGGAGAAATTAGGCCAAACGCACGTAAAGTAAAAGCATTGTTAGATTTACCACCTCCACAATCTGTGTCGCAATTACGACAATTCATAGGATTGGCTTCGTATTTTAGACAGTTCGTTCCAAAATTCTCGGAAACGCTTAAGCCTTTGTATCAACTCACGTCAAAGAAAAATGTTGATTTTTCTTGGCAACAGCAACATGAGCAAATAAGGACTAAAATTATAACAGTATTGACGCAGGCACCTGTGTTGACTATATTTGACCCGAAACATGCAATCGAATTGCATACCGATGCAAGTTCGATTGGCTATGGTGCTATATTGTTGCATAAAATTAATGGCAAACTCCATGTAGTAGAATATTATAGTAAATGCACATCCCCTGCTGAGTCAAAATATCATTCGTTCGAATTAGAAACGCTAGCAGTAATGTCAATGGTATCAGACACTTCCGTCATTACTTGCAGGGACGTAAATTTGTCGTATATACGGATTGTAATTCCTTAAAGGCTAGGCGCACAAAGCTAGACTTAACGCCGAGGGTACATAGGTGGTGGGCATTTTTACAATCGTTTGACTTTGACATAGAATATAGGAATCCAGTGTCCGATAAAAATAATGATCAGAATAAAATTCTAGAAAAACGCATTAATTTGACCGAGGTAACTGACAACTGGTTGATTTCTGAACAACAACGTGATCCTGAGGTAGTAGATATATTAGCTAAGTTCAAAAATAACGAATTGCCAGAACGTTTATTAAAAACCTATGAATTAAGGAAAGGAGTTTTATATAGGAGGATACAACGAAATGATAAGACTAAATGTTTGCCTGTAATCCCTAGGGCATTTAGATGGTCAGTTAGTAATCACGTTCATGAATCTATTATGCATCTAGGTTGGGAGAAAACATTGGATAAAGTCTATGGATTTTATTGGTTTGAGAACATGGCGAAGTACGTCCGTAGATTTGTTGAAAATTGTATAACTTGCAAATTAGCTAAGCCACCAGTTGGAAAAATTCAATCTGAATTACATTCGATTCCTAAGGTAGACATCCCGTGGCACACAGTGCATATAGACATAACAGGAAAGATGAGTGGAAAGAATGACCTAAAGGAATACGTAATTGTCTTGGTAGATGCGTTCACGAAATTTGTTTACTTACATCACACCTTAAATATTGATACTGAATGTTCAATCAAAGCTGTTAAAGCCGTTGTGTGCTTGTTTGGTGTGCCTACACGCATTATAGCGGATCAGGGACGTAATTTTGCAAGCTCAGGATTCCGTAAATTTTGTTCCTCCCAAAAGATTGAGCTACACTTAATTGCTACAGGCGCGAGTAGGGCAAATGGCCAGGTAGAGCGTATAATGAGCACACTTAAGAGTATGTTGACAGCAATCGAAACCAGTCAGAGGTCGTGGCAAGATGCTTTATCAAAAGTACAATTGGCAATGAATTGCACCGCCAATCGAGTCACAAAATTCAGTCCATTAGAACTACTAATTGGTAGAGAATCTAGACCTCTCTGTTTGTTACCCATAAGTGAAGAAGAGGACAATGTAATTGATAGAGAGTCTATAAGAAAACAAGCCAAGGAAAATATGGAGGCTAATGCTCGTTATGACAAACTTAGATATGATAAGAATAAAGCAAAGATAATAAAATATAATGTAGGAGACCATGTGTTACTAAAAAACGAAGAGCGTCACCAAACTAAGCTTGATCCGAAATTTAAAGGTCCGTTCGAAATAATCGAACAACTAGATGGCGATAGGTATGTCTTAAAGTCTTTAATAAGCAAAAGAACTTATAAGTATGCACATGAGTTTTTGAGGGCATTGCCCAATAGAGAATTAAGAAAAGAAATTGATAGAGAATTAGATGACTCCAGAGGAGATGCATCTGACTCTCAAATGAGAAATAGAGAAAAAGAAGGCACAGCAGTTGCCTTAGAATCCCAAGAGGGGATATAGAGACCGCACCATAACAGATGGAATTGTTATGGCGGGGGTCAGAGATGATCGCACCATAACAGAAGGATTTGTTGTGGCAGGGATCAGTAAGAATAACTACACATCAAAATTGGAATTATAGAAAAGAAGAATTGTTAAGTTTGATTTAAAAGATAATGTTATGAAAAAGTTTATATGATGGTATTGTGAAACTAATTTGATTGTTTTGTATAAAAATGTAAACTTTATAGAAATAAAAGTTAATGAAGTAAATGGTTAAAAAAAAAAATAATTTGACGTTTGAAAATCTTGTCCTAGATTTAACACACGAGGACGTGTGATTTGTCAGGAAGGCCGTGTCGTAGAATGGTAAATTAGCCCACTGTATATGTGTGGCATAGAATGGTAAATTAGCCCACTGTATATGTGTGGCATAGAATGGTTAGTTGGACCGTTGTGCATGCATGTACAGTTTTGAATGGCGACACGATGTCGCTAACGGTTCTCAGAACGCACAGCAGTTCAGGGATAGAAACATACTCTGCTGCTGAGTAAGGTCTGTTCGTAGGGGCATAGATGAGTAGCTTAGAATCTGCGTGACGGGTTAGTTAGTGTTGTGCCACCGAGAAACGAACATAACTTGCTGCGTGAAAATGGAATTAAGTGAGCCATCTCCGACATATACATCAAATCAAAATTCATCAAAGAAAAGGTTGAAGATGGCCAAATTAAGTTATACCATATTGGCAGGGATAAAATGATAGCCGATATTTTTACAAAAGCATTATCTGCGCCAAAAACAAAACAATTCTCAAATGAATTTGGCTTAAAGTAATTTATTCTCATCTCATTATTAGTGACATATTTTCTCTTACTCATAACTGAATTGTATAACTTTTCAAATTCATTTCTTATTGTATAACGAACTATCATTTCTATATCCATTTTGTAATGAACATAAATATTCAATTTAGGGAAGGTGTTGAAAAGAAAATTGTGCATTTATAAACTTACGAAACACTCTGTATATTATTAGACTTACAGATGTCATTATGAATAGAAGCTAAGTTCACTTTTTTAATCAACTTCCTTCTTTTGTTTTATACTGTCGCCAAGTCAACATGCGTTTTACTCTCCTAACAGGTTATGGGCCTTTGCCACACAAAGTTAATTTAACCCATCAATAAATAAATGCGAGTAAAAGGTTCTGTGTGTTAAATATATTGACTTTTGATTTGGAATATATTTTACAATTTCAATAATGTCGAACGTTTTTCGGTACCCGTCGAACGACTTCGCGGTCGTGAAAATTTTGATGTCTGGAAATGCCAGGCAAAATCATATTGATCCAGAATGGTCTGCCTGTCACCGCAACTGAGGCCGATCGTGATGCTAATGAAAAGCACTAGCTGAAATCACGATGTTGATGGAGCCAAATAATTTCGGTCACTTTGCAGATAAAACATTAGCTAAAGACGCGTGGGAAACACTCATGGAAGCCTATGAAGATAAAGGTTTGACGCGCAAGGTGGAACTGTTGAAGCAATTGGTACAACTTAAGCTGTCAGACTGCGAGACTATGCAAGAGTATGTAAACTCAATGATAATGACTGCATTTAAAGTAAGAAACGCAGGTCTACAAAAATTGATGATGAACTAACCGCATCACCTGGCATGTTAGCTGGGTTGCCCAGTGAGTTTCAAGCGACTAGTGCTCGCTGTAGAAAACTCTTAGAAAACGCTCACGGTGGACGCTGTGAAAAATTTACTTTTACAGGATGCGAAATTTGATGAAAAGCAAGGTGCCGAAAATGCTCTTTATACAAAGGCAAAAACATTTTCAAAAGTTCGCTGGTCATTCATTGCAAGCAACTAGGGCACATAAAGCAAAAACTGTCCGTAAGAAAATAGTGAAAGACGACAAACAAAAAAAAAACAAAAAGTCAGCTTCTTTTTGCTTCTTCGCTTTATGCTAACATACACAACAATGGGAAGACTGGTATGTCTCGATTCGGCTTCTTCTCAACGCATATGGTGTTAAAAGCAGCAGAATGTAGACAAATAGAAAACGCACGATAAACAAGAAGTAAGTGTCGCTGACAATAACAAAATTGATAATCGAATACGCACTGGCGACCGTGCAACTCTCTCTAACTGTTAAACACCCATAAGAATAACCGCGACTATCAAAAATGCTAATTACGTTCTAGTTTATGCGAATTTGCTTTCAGTAGAGATCAAATGACGAATAATGGGGAAAGAACTCCATTTTAAAATTTCAGTAGTTACAAAAATACGAAGACAAACAACTAATTGGAACTGCGAGCAAAATAAATGGTCTTTATCGTCTGAGATAATGCGGCGATGCAGGCGTCACCAGGCTATAACTTATGGCATAGGCGCTGGAGTCATGTCTGTCGCGAAAGTGTCACAGCCATCCAAAATGTTTCGGAAGGTGTTAAAATCACAACCAGTGGTAACGACAAATGTGTGGTTTGCATAAAAGGCAAGCAGACCAGAGCGTCACATAGTGAAAAAGGGCAGCGTGCTACCAGACAACCTTTGGAAATAATACATAGTCATGTAATGGGTCCATTAAATGTTAACTCCTTTTCTGGTACGCGCGCTATTTGTTAACATTTGTGGATGACTATTCCAGAAAAGTTATTGTTATCCCAATTAAGTCAAAAGCAGCTGTCTTCGATGAATTTGTAAAATTCAAAGCAATGGTGGAGAATCAATGTTCGAAATATATAAAAATTCTCCGAACGGACAATGGTCGTGAATATATAAATGAAAAGCTTAATAAATATCTTTCGAAATATGGCATTATCCATCAGAAAACGACTCCTTACACCCCCGAACAGAATGGCGTTGCAGAGAGGCTAAATCGGACAATAACGGAAAAAATCAGATGCATGCTGCTAGACGCAAATTTGGAGGACAGATTCTGGGCTGAGGCTGCTGTAACTGCGGCATATCTACTGAATCGTACACCATGCAGAAGTAACAATCTGAGTCCGGAAGACTGTGGTCAGGAAAAAGACCAAACTTGAAGCACCTCAAAGTCTTTGGTTGTAAGGCAATGGTTCACATAGCCAAAGAAAAACGCAGTAAGTTAAAACCTAAATCTCGAGAATGTATTCTCGTAGGCTACAGTACTGAATCAAAGCCATATATGTTTGGCATGATCCTGTAGCGAAAAATATTATTGTTAGCTGTGATGTAGTTTTTATTGAAAATCAAATTAATCAAAGTCCTCCAGCTACAGATCCAAAGGCAGATACGGTTAATTTGTGGTTACCAGAGCCAACTTCCCTTGCCAATTCAGAGGTGGAATATATGGAAGAATTACCAACAGAAGATGGCAGTGGTGTAACTTCAGGTAACAGTCATTCCCATACAGAAGAGAATCATGAATCAACAATGGAGCGAGAAGAAATAACAAATTTGGACCATGAAGGAGTCCGTCGCTCTGAGCGATTGCGGAATATGTTACGACCAAATTATAATCTCTGCGTAACTGAATATGTATCATCAGATCCAAACACTGTGGAGGAAGCCATGGCAAGCGAACAACATAAACTTTGGCAATCTGCAATGTGTGAAGAAATTGAATCTCATGATATCAACGGCACTTGGGAACTATCAGCCCTGCCTATGGGAAAGAAAGCCATTCCGTCAAAATGGGTTTTCAAAAGAAAGGTAAATGCAGACGGAGATCCTGTGCGTTATAAAGCCAGGCTTGTGGTGAAAGGATTCAACCAGAAGCAGCACATCGATTATGACGAGACATTCGCACCAGTTGTGCGATATACATCAATTCGTTTTTTGCTTGCTCTTGCGGTGAAATAGAGTCTTACTGTTTATCAAATGGATGCTGTAAGTGCCTTTTTACATGGCGACCTTAATGAAGAGATTTATATGACTCAGCCGAGTGGCTTTGATGATGGATCCGGTCGCGTCTGCAAGCTGCGAAAATCGTTATATGGTCTGAAGCAATCTAGTCGTGTCTGGAACATAAAGCTCAATTCAAAGCTAGTTAGTTTTGGGCTTGCAGCCCAGCAACGTCGACCAATGCGTGTATTTTCTTGTCGCTGACAAAAATATGCTATTCGTCGCTGTTTTACGTGGATGATGTCATCTTATATACAAAGCTGCTGAACAACTTAAAAAATAAGCTCTCTGAAACTTTCAAAATGAAAGATCTAGGTGCAGCATCATCGGTTTTGGGTATGCGTATAGCTCAAAATTTCAAAGAAGGAACTTTGAAGATCGACCAATCTTCCTACATTGCCGATGTAATTCGACGTTTTGTCATGGAGGAATGCAATCCTGTAGGCACACCCCTCGACGTTAACCAAAAGCTGTCCGCTGAGATGTGCCCAACTAATGATGACGAAAAAAGGGAAATGGCTACTGTTCCCTATAAGCAAGCTTTTGCATGTCTGCTGTTTGCCGCTCAGGTCACGCGCCCTGATCTATGCTTTGCTGTCAACTTGTTAAGCCGATACAGTACGAACCCAGGGGAAGGCACATTGGACTGCAGTACAGCGTGTCAAATGCGCTTATATCTCAAGGAAACTATTGACAAGGGCCTACAATGTATAAGAGTAATCCTGATGAAATCGTTGGTTTTGCGACGCTGACTGCGCAAATGATGTAAGTGATCGCCGCTCAACAACTGGCTATGTTTTTTCTTTTCAGAATGCTGCCATTTCGTGGGCTACGAAAAGACAACGTACTGTAACCTTATCATCTACTGAAGCCGAGTTAATGTCTATGGTGGCTGCTACACAAGAATCAATCTGGCTTGAGCGATTTGAAAAGGAGTTAGTGCCCAAAGCTTCGAAATCTATGACCTTATTCTGCGATAACAAGAGCGCTATACATATAGCTGAAAATAACTCATACTCAAGTAGAACGAAGCATGTATATGTCGTAGAATGGTAAATTAGCCCACTGTATATGTGTGGAATAGAATGGTAAATTAGCCCACTGTATATGTGTGGCATAGAATGGTTAGTTGGACCGTTGTGCATGCAAGTACAGTTTTGAATGGCGACACGATGTCGCTAACGGTTCTCAGAACGCACAGCAGTTCAGGGATAGAAACATACTCTGCTGCTGAGTAAGGTCTGTTCGTAGGGGCATAGATGAGTAGCTTAGAATCTGCGTGACGAGTTAGTTAGTGTTGTGCCACCGAGAAACGAACATAACTTGCTGCGTGAAAATGGAATTAAGTGAGCCATCTCCGACATCAGAAGTGGGATCTGCTTTGCCTACTGATCCACATTTGTTAGCGTTGGAACTGCAAAATCGCAACCTGATGGAAATAATTAAAAACATGCAGAAACCAAAGGCGCCGCAATCCGATGGTAAGGCGTCACACATTACACTACCAAAATTTAACCCTGACGTTGCTGGAGCGGAGCCCTCATCTTGGTGTAGCACGGTGGACCTCATATTTGCTGACAACGTTCTCCAAGGTAGCAATCTGGTGATAGCACTAAGCAAAGCATTAAAAGGCACCGCATCACAGTGGCTTTCACAAATATGCTTTGCCGGCATCACTTGGGCGCAGTTCAGGGAACTGTTTCTTCAGCGTTTTGTTGGAATTGAAACTTCTGCTGGCATGGTTCTCAATATATTGAATGGTCGACCGAAACCAGAAGAAGGCTTTGCTGAATACGGCAGCCGGATTGTCACGATGCTTATGTCTAAATGGAAAGCCAAGGAGTTAGAAGAAATAGCTGTGTCTGTAACTTTGGCTCACATGGCGCAAGTTGACAGTAAGTTGGCGCGCTGGATTTTTACCACCAATGTAAAAACTCGCAATGAGCTACAACAACAGCTGCAGGCACACTCCTTCATGAAGCGCAGCATAGAAGACGATGCAACTGGCTCAGATCGTAAAAAATTCAAATCTTCATCCCTGGTGAAATGCAATTACTGCGGAAAGGTTGGACATAAATATGCCGAATGTCGGGCACGTTTGCAGAAGGGCCAGAGTAAAGGCAAAACCTACAACAGCACAAATACGACGGGTCTGAAGGATCGATCTGGTGTCAAATGCTTCAAATGTGACGAAATTGGGCACTTTGCAACCGCTTGTCCTAAAGGCCGATCAGGTGGAAAGGAAAGAATTTCTGAAAAGCGTGTGGATATCTGTACAGTAGCTCCACCCTCTGGAACAATAACGGCATCCGGTGAGTCTATTCCATTTGGTTTTGATTCTGGTGCAGAATGCTCGCTAGTTAAGGAAAGTGTAGTCCATAAGTTTAAAGGGAAAAGAGTTAATAATGTTGTAAAACTCAATGGCATAAGTAACGATGCAATTTATAGCACTCAACAAGTTTTATGTAATATAAATATTGATCAATACTACTTTGAGATTTTGTTACATGTAATTTTGGACAAGTATTTGAAATACGATCTGTTAGTTGGTCGAGAGATTCAAATCAAGGATGAAAAAGGCATGAATAGAGTAAATAAATGGATTATCTGCTGCGCGTTGTTGCACAATGTTATACTCCGACTTGACGATCGTTTCGATTACGAGCTTGAGGAATCTGAGCACGATGTTTTAGAGTCATTACCTACTGCTCGAACTAATGAAGGGGAAGCGGTACGCCGAACCATCTATGAATTGTTAAGTTATGCAAACAATGAACAAAAGAATTTGTACTAACAATTAAAAGCTATTTATGGGATAAATTCAAGTTCTACATGCACATTAGAGCATTTAAAAGTATTAAAAAAGAAATATTTTGCCATTTAAACCAAAATTTTGAGCGTGTTTCCGAAGAAAAACGAAAAATTTAGAGTACGCTTTCTTTTGCGGATCATAACCTTACGAATATGTTCCGGCAAGGGGCTCTTCATCAAGCATTTTCTTGTTTGACGTGTCAACACTTGACAATCTTTTGTGCTCCAATCTTATTTTCTCCATTTCGATCCTTTCCTCCTTCTCAAGTTGTAGCTTCTGTAACATGAATTTGTTTTTGTTGAGAAGAAAATTGTGCATTTATAAACTTACGAAACACTCTGTATATTATTACACTTACAGATGTCATTATGAATAGAAGCTAAGTTCACTTTTTTAATAAACTTCCTTCTTCTGTTTCATACTGTCTCCAAGTCAACACGCGTTTTACTCTCCTAACAGATTTGCTCTTTTTCCTTTTCGAATTCTAGTTTTTGTGATTCTAATTCCAGCCTTTTTGATTGAATTTCAAATAATAATGCAAATGGGTTTGAGTTTTGAGGCCTTTTCAAATTTATTTTTCGTGTAGTGGTATTTTGCGTACAAGCACTTGTTGCGATGGACAGGGCTGACGGACTTCCCATTTGATGCTGTTCAAAGTAGATTTTTTGTAATATGCTCATAGAATTTTTGAGCAGTTGGTTTCTACAATACATATGTAAGTTCAGTAAATGTTAAATACCCTCTTATTGGAAATAGCAAACATATTACCTCGAACAGTTCCGGATTAGCTTTTATATTTTCCACGATAATGTTGAGTAAATCTTTAGTTTGTCGTTCTGTCCAACGAAAAGTTCCATTTATCCGCGAACGTTTTTTCTATAAATACATATACACATGTGTCACAGACAATTGAAAGTTAGAGAAAAATAATAGTACATAAAAGTTAAATATACTTACTTCTTTCATTTTATAAGACAGTAAAACAGTTTAAACAAAGTTTTAATGATCAGGTGATATTGATATGCCACAAATTGCCATGGATGCCATTTAGAATTGGCTCGCATAGTTGCCATTGTGTTGCAAACGAAATTGCATACGAAAATGAACAGATGAGTTGCGACTTTGCCATTTCGCGACGTTTCCAACAAATGCAATATATTTGCTACAATAAATGAGTACCATTAATGTGTTTTTATTTGGCTCTAAAATAAACAAACCACTGACTTTATTTGCACGTAAAACTATTCCTTCGTGCTGATTCTTGATTGTTGCCATTTGCTTGTCGCATTCTACAATGTATCCACTGTTGACTGCCTTTGCAACCGAAACGAAGTTGCATTGCAACCCTGATACATACAACTAGGATTGCAAACATCGTGAAATGAAACATCGATGGTTCGAAGTATCGATGTTTCTTCAAACAACATCGAAATCAAAAACATCGGCCATTGAAACATCGATGTATCGAAACATCGATGGATTTTTGAACTCTTTTAACGTATTTTATTAGTCAGCATAAAAAGCCACGCCTTTAATTGATATATATTTTAACTACCCATTAAAACCTTTGCTCAATAAATAAAAGATATAAATAGTTTTTGAACAAACAATAAATTATTTATTTAAAACAGAATTTAAAAATAACAATTTGGAAAGTCTTTTCACTGTCAAGCGATTTCTTTGCTGTGCTTTTGCTCCAGCGACAGAAAACAGTCGTTCACTAGGGACTGAAGTGGCCACAATGGATAATAGAAGCAACAGCTGATCCAAGATACATTTGCACTTCAACTTCCGTTGTTGTAATTGCAGATAAACTTGAAAACTTACATTTCATATTTTGGTGGGCCAACTGTTTATGATGCCTCCAAATATCAAACGGGTTTTCCGTTACACACTCATCCGATGATTCCGTCGTACTAACGCCATTATTTGCATCCTTTATGAAATTATTTTAATACAAAACTGTTTTGTTTTTAGCCAGTTCATCTTTAAAGTGCAGAAATTTGAATCTCGGATCCAATACAGTAGCCAACGCCAGAACTGAATTAAATTCAAGTTTGCCAAATCTCTTATTCATATTCTTTTGCAGTTTACTTTTTAGCTCCCTACAATAGCGTCTCGAACTGAAATTTTGTCAGAGCCAGAAAAGTATCAGCTAGAACACGTGACCATTCAGATCAGCCAGACTCTCATACAGACGACAACAATGTAGGTGCGTCGCACATGGATTCTTCCAAAAACGATGCTGATGATGAATTTTCTGTTCCATCCTCTAAAACCAAACAAAACACACTAGTATTAGAACACACGGCTTTAGCTGCCCAAAGATTTGGAGTAAGTGATAGAGCAGCGGCCTTGATTGTTTCATCTGCTTTTCTGGAAGCCAAAAAAGCAGGTGTGATAACAAAGGATCAGGCTAGCTTTGTCACTGACAAATGCAAGATTAGTCGGGCAAAAAAAAGTGTTGGAGTTAAGGTCCAAAACACCGAAAGTATTGGCTCTGTATATAGGCTGTATTTTGATGGCTGCAAAGTACTACCGCGACACTGTCAAATAGGAACATATTTCTCTTATAGCGGAACCTGGTTGTCATTACTTTGTCCACGTCACTTCTCCTTCCGGGTCAGCTGAGGATGAGACGCAAGCTATATGGAACATCTAGAAGTTGTCGGTGCTGATGGCACCAACACGAACACAGGTTGAAAAGGTGGATTCATTCGGAAACTAGAAGAAAGGATAGGCCATTACAGTGGGTTGTTTGTCTTCTACATTTCAACGAACTTCCATTTCGTGCTCTTTTCGAACACATAGATGGTGTCTCAAAGAGTCCAAATACATTCTCTGGCGACAAAGGTATACTGCTCCCTGATTGTGAGAAGTTGCCTGTTGTCAAATTTGAAAGTTTTCCATCCTGCCAATTACCTTCTGAGGTTATTAATCCGACCCAACTTAGCGCAGACCAAGCTTATCTCTATAAAATATCAAAAGCTGTTATTTCCGGTCAATGTTCCTCAGATTTAGCGTCGATGCATCCAAGTAACATGTGCAAATCTCGTTGGCTCACCTGTGCAAATAGAATTCTGAGATTATACATTTCTACTGACAAACCAACAAAGGAAATAAAGATTTTGGTCAAGTACATACTTACAGTTTACTCACCTTTGTGGTTCTCAATAAGATTCAACAGTTCAATCAAAGATGGCTCGCGCCATCTCTATGCTGCAATTCAAAGGTCGAGATACGTACCTGCTAAACTGCGCAAGGTTGTCGATTCATCCATTCAACAGAATGCATTCTTTGCTCTTCCAGAAAACATTCTCCTTAGTATGATGACTGACGAACGGATAGAAGTCAGAAAGTTGGCCCTTGACCGTCTTCTGGCAGCCAGAGAAGCAGAGTCTGACACTGCAAATGGAAGGGTTAAATGTAATAAAGTGCCAAAGCTGAATTTCAAAGCTAATAATTATTACGATATGATTAACTGGAAGACTATTACCTTGACTGTTCCACCAGTTCTTTGTTCAGTTTCTAACGAAGAACTCATAAAAGGGCTGTCGGAAGACACTGCAGAGGTATGAAAATTTAGTGAATTCCCCTCTCACACCGTGGCAGTCGAGAAAACCGTCAAACTGGTGACAGAGGCATTTTCTAAAGTTATTGGACCCCAATATCGTGATCGTTTTATACGCTCTACACTGAAATCGAGGCAACAAGTGCCAAAGTTTAGTACAAAATCTGATTTTATCAATAAATTTGACACAGATTCAGACTAAAACAAGCCTGACATATGGTTGGTTGGTTGGGTTGGGCTTGGGAGGAACCCGAAGAGCAGCCACCTCCACGCGGTGGGTTCTGGGTGACCAATACAGGTTAGCTGATAGCTGCAACAATTTTCACCTTGCGCTGTGACGCGCCTCCTTCTCGCTCGTATCTCGGGAACGGTTCGTCCTACGGTGTTCCATTTTTGTAGCAAATGACGTGACAAATAACTTTTGTTTTATACATTTTGCCATGAGATGCGTATTTCAGGCGCTAGGTAGACAATTTCACGATTTTAGGCGAATTTCCGAAATTTCAAGACCGGAGTTGGGGTTGAAGATGCAATCCGATCTCAAAACAAAAAGTTGCATTGGAATCAGGAAGTACTAAGGCAACTTTTCCGCACTATTAGAAATCCCGAATCGAAAAAAGTCCGGAATCGACCCACCCTAATGGATAGTTGCCCTAGGCACACAACGCAGTTTGATATGTGCTGCTTTACCTTCTTTTCTAAATGTTCTATGAAAAAATCTTGTTGGATCACATACATCGTCTTCTACGAGTTCATATGAACAAAATTGTGAAGGTTTCGTATAATTTCTTTCTCCATATTTCTCGGTACTACCAATAGCTCTTGACTCCTCCATTGCTTATATAACACTGTGTTTTTCATGACGTAATCTGGGTATGATTTATCGTCGAGAATTGCAGTTATAGCTTTTAGGCGATCATCATTTCGCTGCGTCTTTGAGAATTTGTACATGTATTTGCGATCTAACGACCATAAGCGAATAACGACTTAAGCTGCCAACGTGTTTCATTCTCTCTCCTGATCAATGTTCAATATTATAGTTAAAATCTTGTACATACATAAGCCATTGAACCGCTTCTCTGAGTACGTTTTTTCCGTGGCAGCCTGCTTAAATAATGACGCCTCCTCTTCGTTGCTAAGTACCCAACTTTGACTTCGAGAAAGTAATTAAGATACCTTTCTTCTTGAGGTGAGGTCTTTCGACTCTAATAAAACACGGGATGCCACTTCGCTTTATGCTTGTGTACTAATGTCGCACCAAACCCAATACTTCTACATGAGGTTGAGTTTTACCAATATGTTAAAAAATTTTCAAAGCAGGCTCTTTCAAGTTTTTACTTATGGCGATGTTGCTCGCTTCATTGCTGATTACTAATTAAAAATTTACAATTTGGTTTCATTACTATTAGCCTAAGCTCAGCCTCTTCTCTGCGTTGTTGTTATTTTACTCGTGCCCAGTCGAACTTAGGAGTTGTTGTTAGGTGGAGTAGTTTAAGGCGGCCAAACTTAATTGTTGCTATGGTCGAATCATTGATTGCTTCGCGCAATGACTCGAAATGGTGAGGTGTGTTGTTGCTTTGGGAGGACGCCTGTTTTTGCGGGAACATCCGGCTGTTACTAAGTTTTGTTGTATTTTTTGTGATGCTGGCTAATCAGCGAATGCCACACACACAGGCCGCGCATCATTTTATAATTGTTGATTAATAATTTCTTATAGGATCTTAACCCTTAGGTAAAACGAAAGATTTGACCTGGTTACTTAAGTTCGTTAACCAGTGTGGTAAGCATTGTATTTGCCTTGGTTATCTTAACTACTCCCCTTGTTTAGCTTGGAATGTCCACGTTTCGACAAATAGGCTATGGTTGTAAATGCATCATGACGCGCATCATGACGATTGCATAACAAACAGAACGTTCAGAAATGTCAATATTGCAGCACTGCAATAATCAAGCGTTCAAAAAGACAACACTTCTATCAGCTGTCACTCATAATTTCTATAAAAAAATTGTTTACTGCATTTAACTACGATGTCTGACGAAAAGTAAGTGCAAAACTGTTTATTTTAATTTTTGTATTGAAATTTAGTTAAATTATGTTAATAATAATTGTATAAATTATTTTTAAATTTTTAGTGAAAATCTCAGTAATGCGGAGACACAGTTAATGCTGAGAGTACGGTTGAATATGAAGGACGAGTTTAAATCGGGTAGAAAGAAAAAAAATATATTGTGGAAGAAAGTTGTGACCGAAGTTAAAAATGTAAATGAAAACAATAAAAATTTAAATGAAGTTCATCAGAAAAAGTAATAAAACAAGTAAGGAAGGGCTAAGTTCGGGTGTCACCGAACATTTTATACTCTCGCATGGTAAAGTGATAAACGAGATTTCATTATTCGTCATTTAAATATTTTTCAAATACCGTATTTTTGTAAAGTTTTATTCCGCTATCATCATTTTTTCCTAATGTTTATACTCGTATTATACAGAGAAGGCATCAGATGGAATTCAAAATAGCTTTATATTAGAAGAAGGCGTGGTTGTGAACCGATTTCACCCATATTTCGTACATGTCATCAGGGTTTCAAGAAAACATTATATACCGAATTTCATTGAAATCGGTCTAGTAGTTCCTGAGATATGGTTCTTGGTCCATAAGTGGGCGGCGCCACGCCCATTTTCAATTTTTAAAAAAAGCCTGGATGCAGCTTCCTTCTGCCACTTCTTCCGTAAAATTTAGTGTTTCTGACGTTTTTTATGAGTCGGTTAACGCACTTTTAGTGATTTTCAACATAACCTTTGTATGGGAGGTGGGCGTGGTTATTATCCGATTTCTTCCATTTTTGAACTGTATATGGAAATGCCTGAAGAAAACGACTCTATAGAGTTTGGTTGACATAGCTATAGTAGTTTCCGAGATAAGTACAAAAAACTTAGTAGGGGGCGGGGCCACGCCCACTTTTCCAAAAACATTGCGTCCAAATATGCCCCTTTCTATTGCGATCCTTTGTGCCAAATTTCACTATAATATCTTTATTTATGGCTTAGTTATGACACTTTATAGGTTTTCGGTTTCCGCCATTTTGTGGGCGTGGCAGTGGGCCGATTTTGCCCATCTTCGAACTTAACCTTCTTATGGAGCCAAGGAATACGTGTACCAAGTTTCATCATGATATCTCAATTTTTACTCAAGTTACAGCTTGCACGGACGGACGGACAGACGGACGGACAGACAGACATCCGGATTTCGACTCTACTCGTCGCCCTGATCACTTTGGTATATATAACCCTATATCTGACTCTTTTAGTTTTAGGACTTACAAACAACCGTTATGTGAACAAAACTATAATACTCTCGTTAGCAACATTGTTGCGAGAGTATAAAAATTATTCAAATAAAGGAAGGTGAGGTAAAGTAAATTTTTTTTGATGAAAACAGAGTGGTAAAATAGTTTCTTCTATCGATACCATTGATATCATCTGAATCAACACGGCGAATGGGGGCATCTTGAATTCCTTCGATTTCACTGTTGGTTTCCATATCGGCATGTGTTATTGTATCGTTAATATGTTCAGAATAACCTCCCTTATTTATGATAAAATTGTGTAAGATAGCGCAAGCGAGTATTACATTAGATGTGGCTTTAATGCTCAAAGCTTCAATATAATTTAAAATTTTAAACTGTTTCTTAAAAATCCCGAAAGTTTGTTCTATAAGTACATACTTTGTCTTTTAAAAGACAAACATTTGTACCTACAAATTTTTCTTTTGGACTTCAATACCCTTCTTTTTCTTAAATTTAAAGAAAATCTATCATTTCTTTGCTCACATATTTCGTCTAGTGTTAGATTCAGCAAAATTTCCATTTTAGTATTATACGCGTTCAAAAATGCAAACAAATGTATCTGCAAATTGTCAAAAATTGTATAAGTATCAAACGTCAAACTTGCAGTGTTGCTACTGTTGCTTATGCTGCAAGTCATGATGCATTTACGAACATAGCCATACTTGGTTTTGCTTCTCTAAAGTAGTATTTAAGGGTACCAGCTTAAATTAGAGGAACTTTACCAACAATTGTATTATCTTAAAACTAAGTTTACAAATTAATTTCAAATCAAATGTAATAATTCAAAATCAAAGAAAAATGTTACAGCATAAGTTATTTGTCATTCATTTTAATTAGAACCTATTTGTATTGCTTGAACTTGTTTTTAGCTAAATTTCTTCGAAAAACTATCGCAAATTGCTTTTATGGATCCTTTTTCCCTCTATCATAACCGCGGTACCAAGGTCTGCTTCAATAACTTTTTCAGTAAAAATCAAATTTGTTTCCTAATCGTTTGTTTCTTCTCAAAAAAACCTTTTCTCCAACTTTATATATTTTGGTTATTTTTCCGCAATTAAATCTTTTCAGAGTCTTTTCTTGAACTTCCACTAATCTTTTCCAAATATCATTTAATTTCTCAGGAGGGTAGTTATGAAACACATCAATGGGACTGGCGTTTGTGACCGAATGAATACTGTTATTATATTTGAAGATTGCTAATAAAACAAGAACAATAATTTCACATATTTGCTGCTGTTTTTTAATGCAACGTGCTATTTCGAGCAATGTTGAGTGAAACCTTTCGAATTGGCCATTGCTTTCGCTGTGAAGCGTAGGTATGAAGAATTGTTCAATTGAGAAGTGATCTCTTAGCAACATTTTTATTAGGTTGGATTGAAAAGCTCCTTCATTATCTGATACAATAATTTTCGTGTTATTAAATATAAGTAA
Organism: Bactrocera tryoni; assembly: GCF_016617805.1. NCBI lineage: Eukaryota > Metazoa > Arthropoda > Insecta > Diptera > Tephritidae > Bactrocera > Bactrocera tryoni. The sequence goes on from NW_024395824.1 coordinate 4,652,103, forward strand.
AATCTCCATAAGGGCATCCTTAATGTCGGTAGTGGATCTAGATGCAATAGCTTTAACGACAGCAAATTTCGAAAATTTGTCCACGCATGTTAAAAAGTTTTGCTTGCCGGCAAAGAAAATGTCCATATGGATAATTTCGCCCGGGAGCTTTGGAATGGACGTTTTTCCAATTCCTGGATTAGACGGTATACGTTGATATTTGTTTTCCAGGCAAATTTTACAATTTGCGATTAAATATTTTAACATTTTCTTCAAACCTGGAAAATAATATTCTCTAGAAATTTGACCAAGATTTTCGGATAAGCACCGGTGGGCCCGATTATGTTCTGTAGCAACTGTTTCTAGTTGGTCATCTTTGTTAATAAGATCGATTACGAGTAATTCCATGTGAACAAATTTTACACCTGGAAACTCAGACAATATGCGACCCTGTATTTGCCCTAAAGTGGATATTTGCCCGCAGTGAATTCCGTTTGTAGCATTATAATTAATTGCGGATTTCAGAGAGCAAATCAACTTTTCGACAGTATCGAAAAATATGGTGTGCCGAATAAATTTTTGAAACAATATTTTTGTTTTTTTTTATCGAAAATGCTGGATTTGGTAAGAATAAGTTGATTTTTAAATTGGTTAACAGGGTGCTTTATAGTTTTTATAATATCACTTGATGACTCTTCACTGTGAACAGTTCCATCTGAAGCAGAATCTTCCAGATTGTTAACGAACTGCCTAGAAAGAGCATGGGCTATCTTATTTTCTTTTCCAGGCTTCTTTAAAAGTCTGGGAAAAATTCCTCTACGAATGCGCGCCATCTCTTCATTTTGCTATTCGGATTTTTTTCTGATATGGAGAAAATGAGGGGTTGATGGTCATGGTAAAGATGATGCCGCAGTGTTTATAAAGCTCATACGATGACGAGAAGTTCACGTTCATTCGTGGCATAATTTTGTTCTGTACTTGAAAGGGTTCCCGAAATCATAGTAATGGGGCGGCCATTTTGGGACAAAACAGCGCCTACAGCACTTGACGAAGCATCCGTCGTAAGATCGAAGGGAAGACTGTAGTTGGGATATTGCAGAAGGACATCTTCTGACGCTAAAACTCGTTTTACGTTCTCGAAGGAACGTAATGCGTCGCGATCAAGTACAATTTCCCATTTTTCGATTTTTTTGCACCTACGTGTCCATTATCACCGCGAAGGTATTTAGTCAATGGCTTTACCATATCGGCATAGTTTTTTATGAAACGGCGATAATAGCCTGATAGGCCGAGAAATGACCGCAACGCAGGTAGCTTTGTTGGAAGTTCATAATTCAAAATGGCATTGACCTTATCTGGTTCACATATATCATATATATACATCTGGTGGGGATTAGTTTGAAAGCGACAAAATAAATATTGATGCAGAATTAAATAATTTACGTTTTATTTACAATTTCCAGGTACTTTTTTGTCACAATGTATGTGGCGACATTTTCATTTACACAGACATCGTATATAATAGAAACGGTTCACGATTTAGAGAACGTAACTTTTTACTCGTCCGAGATGAGTGAGTTTCACCACAGAAAATCATAAGCGTGTTGGACCAAAGTTTTGCATCAGGGGACTCGAAAATAGCAGAATTGAGAATTTTTTGTGTTAAATTAGAAAAGTAATGATAATTCCAATGTTAAGCAATCTACGCTTACAGATTCGTTTATTTTATCGGAATATGTATATGTGATAACAAAGCAAATAAATATATACATACATATTTATTTAAGTACAAATACACTTATTTCACGTTGATTCCACACACATGCTTATGTATTTATTTGATTGGGTCATTAAAAGTTGTTTTAATATATCATAAAATCATAAAAAGGATTTAAGTAGTTTCGCCATATATTAAAAGTCCAATATATAATAATTTGCAATCGTAATAAATGTTGGGTGTTTTAATTTAAATGCCCAAAAATTCTTATTTTGTTCGATGTGGCCACAATGAAAAATGTTATAAAAAACGCTTATTTTGAGGCACTCTCACACTGGAAGAAGTTGGGCATCCCATTATCCCTGGTTGACACGGACAACCAGTGACGAAGCTAACGTTGTTTGCTTTCATGTCAAAGATACAATGTCAGGGATTATGGGATGCCCAACGTATTCCAGTGTGAGAGCGGCTCAAAACTAGCGTTTTTTATAACATTTTCCATTATGGCCAGATCGAGCAAAATAATGTACCTTTAATATACAGCGAAACTATTTAAATCTTTTTTTATGACTTTATGGTATATCAAAATAACTGACTTTTGAACTTTTAATACTTAATAATAAAGTGAATTAAGTCTGTTAGCTCTCAATTAATAAATGTTTTTAATAATTTTTAATTGAAAATTAATTCTACTATGCATCACATTGCAAAACCTTTCAAGAAATATACATATAAATATTTCGCATTTTCTTTGATTTTCATTGTTTTACATTTTTTATTAGCGATCTTGCGGCAACAAATCCTTCCGTTCACATATATTTTTGGTATAATTTCAATCTGGCCGCTCTAGTCATTCCAATTGCAAAACCTCAAAACCTAACAGATGCAGTCAACTGTCAAAGTTTGATATTATTTAGCAAATTTTAAATTAGTATGTTCAAAAATAAAAACAATACAACGAGAGTGAAAATTTTAAAGCAACAAAATATGAGTTTACACATGTTTGACATTGTCAAGAAACTCTTTACACAAAGTACTTAAGGTACAGTTTAATGAATATATCTAACAATTTATACTATCTTAAACTAATTTTAATATTTAGTATGACCCCCCTTAGCTTCATCTACGAGCCTAGTGCGATTTTTCATGGAACTGACTAGCTTTTGTAGGTCATATTCCAACGGAATTTTATGCCACTCTTCCAGTACTGCTGCTTTTAAGGCGGCGCGGTTTTTGGGCTACCTTTTTGCCACTTTTTTCTTCAGATAAGCCCACAAATTTTCAATGGGTTTCATGTTGGGGCTCTGAGGAGGTGTATCTATGACCTTTTGGCAATTATAAAGGAGCCATGTGCGCACAGTGAGCTCCTTATGTTTGGGGTCATTGTCCTGATAAATTTTAAATTTTGGCTTATTATCGACAATAAATCCAAATTTGTCCGCACTTTGCCTCAAATTTGTTTTGAGAATGGAGAGATATTGCTCAGCATTCATTGTGTTTTCAATGAGCGCTGCTAATGCATCCCCAAACCATCACCGACAATTTGCCGAATTTTACTGTCGGAATGATGTTGCGCTGATCTAAAGCCGTTAACGGCTTGCGCCACATTTTAGTTGATCCATCATTGTAGTACAGCATTATTTTGGTTTCGTCACAGAATATGACGTCATCCCAATAGTTGTCCGGCTTGATGCTAAAGTTGACAGCAAAAGTTAAGCGCTTTTCAACATTTACTTTCGAGTTGCTTCTTACGCGCAACCCTTGAAGAGTATTTGTTTCGCCGAATTAGTTGGCGGACGGTTTCATGTGAAACGAGCGTGCCACACTCTTCTTCCAACTCCTTGGCAGGTGTTCTGGTCGAAATTTGGGGGTTTTGACGGACCTTACGCATGATAAGGCGGTCTGCCCGCTTGTCAATCTTCTTCTTTCGACCACTTCCTTACTTTGCTTCCAGTCCAGTCTTCATTTTGAGCTCGATTTAAAACATTATAAATTGTTTTCGCGATACACGAAACATCTCCACAAGCTCAGCTACAGATTTTCCAATTTCGTGATTATAATAAATCAATTGGGTAACGTCAAAAGTCAATCTAGCTCCAGGCATGTTAAATAATTTTAAAATTAGCTTTCTGACACGTGTGCGGAAAGATTTCGCAATTAAATGAAAAGGAATACAAACATAGCGCATAGTGCAGAAGCATAGATAACGGTAAAGTACCGTTTTTTCTTCGAATAGAACAAAACAGAATCGAAAACTAAAGTGTGTAAAGAGTTTCTTGACAGTGTCAAAAATGTGTAAACTCATATTTTGTTGTTGTTTTTATTTTTGCGTATACTAATTTAAAATTTGCTAAATAATAGTTGTGCATTAAAAAAATATTGAAAAAAAACTAAAGGCGTTAGTTTTGCATGCAAAGTCAAAAAATATGTTTTTTTCCAGTGTGTAAAGAGTTTCTTGACATACATACTGTATATGACTAGGGAAACTTCACGAAGAAAATATTAAGTGATAACGAAAAACGTAAATTTTTGATATGAGGCCGAAACAGCTTTCAGGACTTTTTCCAACAGGAATCAACCAGAACAATAGGTGTTTTCAAAATCGTACTGCGTTTCGTGTTCTGAATATGACCCAGTTAATCGTTTTTGGTTGTTTTATTCTAACCTGCACTGTTATTAACCCTGCTGCTTAATTGCTTCACAAAGGAATAATGTTTGGTGAACGGAAATTCGAGATTGGAAGCATTTATCAGAAAAATTAAAGAGAGGTTCGAGTGGCCATTAGGAAACATTTGATGTGTATGAGTTTTGAAAAATAAACGATACTAATACTATCGACAAGGAACTTGAAAATGAAATTCCCAAAGAAGCATCATTTTGGAACATCGTTTTTCAAAGATTATTCGATATCATACTTACCCCAGCGAGCTCTTTGCTTTGAGAGGACATCAAGAAGACTTAGGTCTGGAAGAATACCACGGAAATTTTCTGTCCTTTGTAGAGCTTGTCGATATGATCATATTTTGCGGCAAGTTTTGGATATACCCAAAAGCAATAATAATAATTATTAATTTATTAAATCCGAGTAGATAGCCCAGTAGGGTCGATACGATATTTGCAATAAAACTTCGTTATTTTCATATTATCAAAACATTATCAGAAATAGTTCTAAAGAGTCCTAATAAAGATGAGAGTAGTGAAGAAGAGAATATTAAAACAAAAATGCTAAATTTCGAGTTCATATTGCTTTGCGAATTCGTGCAATGTATTGAACAACATCAATTATGCTTCCAAAACTGTACAAAAATACGGGATTAATTTGGGCGAGGCGAGTAAAGTTTCAGCAGAGACCAAAGCAATGTTGAAAATTTATGGAAATAGTTTCGAATTTTTTAAAAGCGAACCAGTGAAACTGAAGGGAAATATGATATTGATACCCATTTTTAAGAATTTAGGCAAAGAAAAGTTTAAAAAATAAACATTTTGATGAATTGCCTGCTCATCAGCGATTTCCAAACAGAGAAAAAAATTGTCAAATGGAGTTTTCATTAATTGACTAGACACAGTAATATCTCGATTTTCTAACACCAACATTTTTATTACATGTTGTTGAAGCAACTTTATTGCAAAAGTGTGACAAATTCCAAAGAAAATACTCAGATATAATAGGCCCTAGGTTTTCACTTCAATTTATTATTATTTACCATCTAGTTTTACCTCAACTAACTCAAACACGGACAGTTCACTAATTATGTAAGAAAATAAGGAGCAAATATGGAGTGCTAGAATGCGACCTAATGGAAGTTTTTACAGCACTTACAGTATTATTCTTTACAATTCCTGTCACTTCTGCAGGAGTTGTAAGGTCATTTAGCATATTAAAAATAATAAAAAATCATTGATACTTTTGCAAAAACCAAAGTTAGGAAAAATTTTTGAATATAATTGTTATTTAGTCAATTGGTACTCGTATACCATTGAATTTTCTCTATTTCGTTTTTTTAGCCAAGCATACACCAAGCATTAATTGTAATTTATGTTGTTACTGTTTAATATGTTTTCACCTGCCTTGTAGTGAACAAAAAAGAACTTAAAATCGCTTAGCATTTTAAAGTATTTGTGTATTTCATATTTATATTTAATAAAACCTAATCAGTTTACATAGCAGTGGGGCCCCATTTTTTAATTTGTCTCAGGGCCCTTGGTTACCTAGCTACTGCAATGCATGTGCACATAAGTTTTGAATGATAAAACATACGATTTATTACTATTGCAATATATTACAATTTTTAGTTTATTATATGCATACTTATGTAATTGAGTATACACATAGTCTGAATGTATAAATCAAACATAGGAAAGAGTTAAAGGCCCTATTTTCACATTAACTACAAATATTGCTTTGAAAAAGTGTATTAATTAAAATGTATTCAATTACACCTGTATTCAAAAATATATACAAATCGAATTCGTATAAATACGTATGATGGTTTAAAATGGTTTGGTAACTAACTTCCTTCTTCTGGGCGATGTCACGAGATGCCACATGCCGTTCGAACTCGATGTTTTCCATGATTTGATCAGTATTCGTCGTTACAGGTCTTCCGCCGGCTGGCTTATCCAATGGTGTCGTTTTCGCCCGAATTACGATATAATAAAACTCCGGTTTACCGTACTGAGCGGCTTGCCGTCCAGTTTATTAATCATCATTTTATTCTTTACAAAAATCTTATTTCCTAAATTTACCTGAAGCCGTTGTGCTGACTTCACATATTCTTTATAAAAATCTTACTTGCTAAATTTACCTGAAGCCGTTGTGCTGACTTGACATTCCTCAGCATCAACGACCCGGCATATCTTATATATGTACATATGTATGTAGTTGAATCTGAAGATTCAACTTACATTTCAGAGAAATAAAAATATTTAAAAAATACTTGTCTTTTTTGTGTGTCGACGAGTTTGACAGTGGTGGAGTCGTTTGACGACGCAACTCCCCCAGCGTTACTGTTTGAACTCTCCTGAGTTCTTGTATTTACAATTTTTATTTTTGTTGTTTTTTTCTTTAATATTATTACTAGGATTGCTACTACTACCATTACAATGATTATCAATGTTATATTAATACCATATGATACATTTTTATGGTATTTTAATTCTGCAATTTCTTTTATGTTTTCTATATTTTTTATTGCAATCTCATTGAATGTTAATTTTGGTGTGTAGCTTTGATTTAAGTTTTCGGCAGGGTATATAATTGTATGAATATATTCTGTTTTATTATTTTTAAATTCTTGTTTTAAAATTTCCATTTTACAATTCACAAATTTGATTATATAGTTATTTTTTAATACAATTTTTCTGTCATCGCAGTTTTGTTTTATTACATCATTTTTTGCATTTCTTATTAATATTGTGTCATCGCTTATTTCTTGTATTGATGTTTTGTTATTATATTTAAATTCGCAAGTATTTGAAAATATGCAGCTTTTACTCAATTTTAGATTTTTAAATGCTTTATTTTCTACATAATCAAAATAGTTTTCGCCAATTTTTATAACGAATTTTTCTTTTTCAATAATTTGTAATTTATTTCTATTTGGCATTGGGGTTATTAATTGAATCTTAGTTTGAAAAAATGTTCTTGGTATCTGAATTGCAAATATTATTGTATCGTTTCTGTATACTACTACTCCTACTTTTGATAATTTTAGTTTGTAAAAATCAATCTCGTATTTTTCAATTTCTTCCCTAGTTAACATACTTGGATGTACCATATTGTATTTAGCCGCCGCTATATTATTTTGTATTTCTTGAACTTTACTTTCTATGAATTTTAGTTTATTCATTTCATCATTATACAAAATTTTACTTTCAATTCTATTTTCCTCTTTGTTTATTATATTTAAAGTTTCTATTATTTGTTTCCTATCTGATTCTATAGTTCCTTTTAATAAGTTTAGTGATCTATTTAAATGTTCATTAATTACTATTTGTTTATTTAAATTTACAATGGCATTATGGCCATTTTCTTCAATAATTTTTAAATGGTTCAAAATGTCTTGTCTGTCATCATCATCCATGACTCCAAACATCCATTTATATGCTATTCCTCCTATATTTATCAAGCCTCTTTTATTTCTCTTTTTGATATTCGGTGTTATTGATGTGATTTTTGCTTTTATATTTTTTATTTCATCAAACAACATTTCTTTATTTTCAATATTTAGTTTTTCAATATTTTCTTTAACCTGATCAACTATGTCTGCTATCTTGTTCGGATTTATAGTATGTATAACTGTACTTATTTCGTTAACTATTTCTATGTCCGCTGTTTGTATAATTGTATACCCCGCATCTTCTATTATTGGTGTAATTTGCAAAAGTGCTGTCACCAATGATATGATTATTGTTAAAAAAATAATTATTATCGTCATCTGTAAAAGTAAAAATGTATAACCGTTTTAGGTTTTGATTTAAAAAAAACTTAAATTGGATTTTAGTCGCCTCTTACGACAGGCATCTCTTACCATGGGTATATTCTAGAAAGACCCCTTACCCACTGGGGTAAAAAAAATCATGTATATATATGTAGAAAAAAAAAAAATTAAATGTTATTATCTCCATTAAATGCCCTTAGACTGAATGAATCGTCATCATCCTCATTTGGATTTTCTATGTTTGCTAATTTCATTGGTCTTTTTATATTTGCCGGATGGACGTTTTGTAAGGGAAATATTCTGAAATATGGTTGATCCTTATGCCGTACTCTTTTGTAGTTTTTAATTGGTCCTGTTTGTCTGTTTTCTATATATTCTTCTCTGTTTTGATTTAATTTGGCTATTGTTTTCTGTTTTACTGTATTTATTCTATCTTGTAATATGGATGGACAAATGTTTTCTTTGGCGTCCCTTGGAGAACATTTGATAGTTGAGTGGTACCTATCGTTATAGTTGCATATAACAATTTGTATCCTCATTTCTGTTGAAAGACTAGAGTCCTCAATTCCTGTTAGTTTTTCCAACAAGGTTGAGTGCAGTCTCTCAATGTCTGCATTTCCTGTATGGCTATTTGGTTTTGTGTGATGGACTTCTACATTTTCGGCATTTAAATATTGTATTAATTGTTCTGCTCTAAACTCATTATCCATAATAATTTTTTTAGGTTTACCGAATTTCGCAAAATGTTCCATAATTATTGTCTTTTTAGCTCTCCAGTTTCTGTCTGTTATTCTGTAAGCTGCTGCGAATTTTGTTAATTTGTCAATTACTGTTACAAATGATTGCTTATTGAAATGAAATATATCTACATGAAGTATCTCATTTTTATTGGTTGGAGTTTCAGTTAGGTGAAATTTAGGTTTAATGGGTTTCCTATCGTATTTGATTTGTTGGCATTTTTGGCAATTATTTATTATCAATTGTATTTCTTCTTTGAATTTTGAAAATATATTTTATCTTTTAATGTATTATAGGTTTCATTTATGCCACTATGCATAGATTCTTTTTGTATGGTATAGTGATATTTGCTTATGTAGTTCTTCTTCTTCTTCTATTTCTGATGCTCTTTTTGTGCATTTTATAAATTTTAAACTTCTATCTTGAGCAAACATTTCAATAAGTAGTTTTTGTATTTTATGGTAATCTGCTTCAGATACTTCTGAAAATATTCCTACAATTCCGTTTCCTTTTATATATTTTTTTAATGTTTCCTTGTTCTCTTCTTTTTCATCCATTGGGTTTATTTCAATTATTTTCTTCCATGGAGTCTTTGCATTTGCTGTTTGTGTCTATATGTTAATATAATTTGAATTTTATATTTATTAACAATTTCTTCTTTAATTGGAAAGTGTTCAAACAGTTCTTCATCTGCTGAATGAATTGTTTCCGACAATTCTAAGTTTGATTCATTGTCGTTATCTTCTTTTATTTTTGGTGAGTTTTCAATTCGACTCAAGAAATCAGCTACAACATTATTTTTTCCATTTAAATATTCTATTTCAAAGTTGTATTCTTGCAATTTCAATAACCATCTCTGATGGCGTTGAGAAAATTCTTTTCCTTTATATTTATTAACAAGATATTTGATCGGACAGTGATCGGTTATTATTTTAAATTTATTGCCATATATATATATGGTCGAAAATATGTAATAGAGAAAATTACCGCTAAAAATTCTTTGTCTGTCGTTGAATATTTTTGCTCATGATTGTTTAGAGTTCTTGAAATATAGCATACACTGGTTGGCCTTGCTGTGAAAGCACTGCTCCAATAGCATAGTCACTAGCATCAGTTGTGATACTGAATTCTTTGTCGTACTCTGGGAATTTGAGAGTTGGGTGAGATGAAATGAGTGCTTTTAAATTTTCAAAGCTTTCAATATATGGTGGATCTTTAGAGGTTATTTTATGTGCCCTTTTTCAAATATTTTATCATGGGGTAAGCTATTTTAGAATAATCTTTTATGAATTTTCGATAATATCCTGTTGCTCCTAAAAATCCTTTTAACTGTTTCTCAGTTTTTGGTATTGGTAGCTTTTGAATTGCTATAATTTTATCAGTATTAGGCTTGATGCCTTCTTTTGTTAAAATGTGTCCTAGAATGTAGTTTCTCTTTGAAGAAAACTGCATTTATCTGCCTGTATTTTTAATTTATTCTCTTGTAGTTTCAAAAAAATTTTTTTAATGAGTTTATGTGCTCTTCTAACAGAAGTTGAAAAAATTAATATGTCATCTAAATATACGACACATATTTTATTTATATATTCCCTCAATATGTCATTCATAAATCTCTGAAAAGTAGCTGGGCATTTTTCAACCCGTGAAAGGCATTCGGACGTATTCATAGTCCTGCCGGAGTGACAAAAGCTGTTTTCTGGATGTCCCTTTCTGCCATTAAAATCTGATGGTAACTATTTTGCTAGATCTATGGTGCTAAAGTACTGTGCTTTTCCCAATTTATCTAAGATTCTTCGATATTCGGTAGAGGATACTTATCGTCATGCAGTCAATTGGTTTAACCTCTATAATCAAATCACTAGCCTGAATTTTTTTTATTCCTGAATTATCTATCTCTTTTCGGTATTATTAGAATAGGTGAGCTATATCTACTGTGACTTTTCTAATTATCCCTTGCTCTTCTAATTCAGAAATTTGTCTTCTTACTTCTTCTTCATGTTTTGGAGGTAATCTATAAATTCTTGAATTTATTTGTTGATCCGTAACTGTTTTTAATTCATGAACTACTGCTTTTGCATTTGTGAGCTTGTCCCCTTCTTTATAGATAAGTTTATTGAAATGCTTTAATAATTTTTCGATTTCCTTTTTCTCATTTGATTTTAAATGATCAAGGTTGATGTTCTTTACTTCACTTATATCTAATGAATAAACTTGCTCTTGCATAGTTTTCATATAGAATGGAAGATTCACACCATTTTTCAAAATTATTGTCATTTTTTCGATATCAATGGTTTTGACGTTTTTAAAAAGGAAATCATTTCTATTAACAAATCATATGGTTTATTAAAATCCATTAATAACCATCTCATTCTGGCGTTTTCTGGGTATTTGAATTCTTTGGGACAAGGGCTTTTTACCTTAACATTTGGCGTTTTAATTATTCCGTTTAAAGTATTCTGCCAAAGTGCTTTCACTTTCAAGCACTGGTAATTTAAAGTTTTTCGAAACTAGATTTTTCATTATAACTTATGGTTGAACCTGAGTTAAATTCAAAGCATAAAATTTTTTCTCAAAAAAATGTTAATATTATTATAATTTTTGTTTGATGATTCCGAAGGCTAATTTGTAAAAAACTCCTCATTCGTGTTTGATTCTTGTGAATCACCTCTCTACTCATTATTGTTACGATCCATGGGTTCTGGTCCCTATTTTGTACTTGTTGTCTACTATTTACTGAATTTCTTTGCTGTTGTGAGTAATTATAATGATTTTGATTTGTTGAATTTCTTTGCTGTTGTGAGTAATTATAATGATTTTGATTTGTTCGAACCTGTTCTGAATAATTTGTACGATTTTGCCATCGAGGCTGTCTTGTTTGATTGGATTGCTGTCCATGAAGGTTTATTTGACGTTGTCCGGATTGTGGACGATACTGTTGCTCAGAAAAATTTTGATTTTGTGAACGATATTGTCCTGAATAGAAATTTTTGTTGTTAACACCATTATTTTTGGTATTAGCTTGAAAATTGTTTCCCCCTTTTTTTAGATAAGGATTTAGATTTCCTTCATCCAACCCAATAAATTTATAAATTTCATTCGCCATTTCCGTTAATGATGTGACCGATTGCACTGTATATGCAAATGTCCCTGATGCTAATTGCTTTATTCGCTGAATTAGCATTCCCGAAAAAATTTCTCTCATAGTGTCACCATTTTCGCTTAGTGCACTATATTCTGTTATATCATCCACGATTTCGTCTTTAATCTTTACTTAATTCCGCTATACTATTTACTTTAAGAATCGAAATTTTTTTGTGATCAACATTTGATTTTTGTGGGTCTATAATGTTGCCCTTAATTTAGTTTTACAACTTTCCCAATTTTCAGGTGGGTTTATTTGCAAAAATTTTTTGCTGATCCACCAATTTTCAAATCATAAATAACCCTGAATACTAGTTCTTCCTGTCCTACATAGTCCCTTCGTACCCTGTCAACTGCTTCAATGAAAGATGGCAATTTTTTACAATTCCTTCAAAGGGAGATACATATCTTAAGTCTTTTTCGACTCTTTGCCTAATTGTAAGTTGATTTATTGCTGCATTTTGTGAAGCTATCTGTGTTAACGATGCCAAGCATCGAGTTAGCATTTCTATTTGCTCTGCCATATTTTTTATTATTTTTATTATTATTATTTTTTTTATTTTTATTTTCTTTTTTTTTTTTTAAAGAAAGTAATGGCCTCAAATAAAACTACTACTTAAATTACTAAATTATTAGTTGGATATTATTTTACCTTGCTGCTGGTACTGCTGTTGTTGTTGTTGTTTTTTTTTGTTTTGCTAAAGCTGCTGCTGCTGTCTTCTCTGTTGCTGCTGTTGATATTGTTGTTTTTTGTTTTGTTAAAGCTGCTTCTGCTGTCTCCGCTGTTGCCGCTGTTGATGTAGTTGTTTTTGTATTAAAGGTAATCCAAATGCAGTAATCCAATGGAATATTTTAGAGCTCACTTTTGGGGTTTTCAACAGTTTTCTTTATTTTTTCTCAAAATAATTTTTGTTTTGCACTTTCTAAATTCTTTCACTTTTTGAATTATGTTTTGCTTTTGCTATAGTTTTCCAACTCAAATGTATTATTTTGTTCTGCTTTGGGATTTATATAATTAGCTGTATCTTTGCCACTTTTCTTTTAATAACAGTACTTTTGTTTAATAATAATTTATTTAGCTTTTATTTAGCTTTTCTTTGCTAGCTGAGCGAAGCTGAGAGAGAATATGGAACCGTTCCGTTCGACTGCGCCATTGACGATATAATAAAACTCCGGTTTACCGTACTGAGCAGCTTGCCGTCCAGTTTATTAATCATCATTTTATTCTTTACAAAAATCTTATTTCCTAAATTTACCTAAAGCCGTTGTGCTGACTTCACATATTCTTTATAAAAATCTTACTTGCTAAATTTACCTGAAGCCGTTGTGCTGACTTGACATTCCTCAGCATCAACGACCCGGCATATCTTATATCGGGTGATTTTTTAAGAGCTTGATAACTTTTTTAAAAAAAAAAACGCATAAAATTTGCAAAATCTCATCGGTTCTTTATTTGAAACGTTAGATTGGTTCATGACATTTACTTTTTGAAGATAATTTCATTTAAATGTTGACCGCGGCTGCGTCTTAGGTGGTCCATTCGGAAAGTCCAATTTTGGGCAACTTTTTCGAGCATTTCGTCCGGAATAGCCCGAATTTCTTCGGAAATGTTGTCTTCCAAAGCTGGAATAGTTGCTGGCTTATTTCTGTAGACTTTAGACTTGACGGAGCCCCACAAAAAATAGTCTAAAGGCGTTAAATCGCATGATCTTGGTGGCCAACTTACGGGTCCATTTCTTGAGATGAATTGTTCTCCGAAGTTTTCCCTCAAAATGGCCATAGAATCGCGAGCTGTGTGGCATGTAGCGCCATCTTGTTGAAACCACATGTCAACCAAGTTCAGTTCTTCCATTTTTGGCAACAAAAAGTTTGTTAGCATCTTGGTTGACATGTGGTTTCAACAAGATGGCGCTACATGCCACACAGCTCGCGATTCTATGGCCATTTTGAGGGAAAACTTCGGAGAACAATTCATCTCAAGAAATGGACCCGTAAGTTGGCCACCAAGATCATGCGATTTAACGCCTTTAGACAATTTTTTGTGGGGCTACGTCAAGTCTAAAGTCTACAGAAATAAGCCAGCAACTATTCCAGCTTTGGAAGACAACATTTCCGAAGAAATTCGGGCTATTCCGGACGAAATGCTCGAAAAAGTTGCCCAAAATTGGACTTTCCGAATGGACCACCTAAGACGCAGCCGCGGTCAACATTTAAATGAAATTATCTTCAAAAAGTAAATGTCATGAACCAATCTAACGTTTCAAATAAAGAACCGATGAGATTTTGCAAATTTTATGCGTTTTTTTTTTAAAAAAAGTTATCAAGCTCTTAAAAAATCACCCGATATATGTACATATGTATGTAGTTGAATCTGAAGATTCAACTTACATTTCAGAGAAATAAAAATATTTAAAAAATACTTGTCTTTTTTTTGTGTGTCGACGAGTTTGACAGTGGTGGAGTCGTTTGACGACGCAACTCCCGCTCTGAATCGTCAAAACCATTCCTCCACTGTTCGAACTGATAGAGTACCATCCCCCAAAACACCATTCATCTCACGGGACGTTTCTCTAGCGCATTTGCCTTTAACGAAGGAAAACTTTAAAATAACATGAATTTCGGAGTTATAGCCCTGACAGACGAGCAAAATTAATGCGCCTTAAGCAACGCTAATGCGCACTGAAATTTTATGGAGACAGACGGCAGACTTGTGCATTTAGACAGCTGAAATTTCTTTATTTATTAAAAAAAAAGTGAAATAAAAGTGTGCGAAAAAGTTAAGAATATTGGAAATATGGATAGCAAACTGTGCGTTGATTACTTTCTGCCATCTAAAAATATTATAATTTGTTTTGTTAATATACTTGCACATAATTTAATTAGCAAAATAAAACAGCTTAACACTGATGCTGTAAACGCAAATGAGGCGACAGACTCCAAGCGACATCTGTCAAAAATAGCAAAAATCGGTCATTTTTAAGCAGTGTTGCCTACTGAAATTTAGTAAATTCAGGAGGAAGAGAGGATACATATTTGTCAACCTAATATTTGCTTTGGTCATCAAAAGTTTCGATATCATGTTAAAATACCAAGCAGTCGGACATTTGCCCACATATAATTATGTGTCCATGTACAAATATTAAAGAATCATACGCAAATTGTTTGTAAATTTATCTATATGCAACATATGTATCTAGATATGTACACTCAATGCTTCATGCAAAATCTCCGTTGACCCGAACAACCAATGTTTTGTCAAAGAGTCAATGTGTCGAAGGACCTACGCGATGTAAAAGCGGCATAACATTGTGTTGTTGGTAGAAAACCCGACCTGTGTGCCAAAAAATAAGCGAACGGCCGGAGATTGTCACCGCTTCCCCTTGCCGCTCTAACAGCTTCGCCTACAACCCAGCGTAAATATGTATGTTTATGTATGAGCTTGCATGCATACATATCGATGCTGATTTTCGCGACCACATAAAAATATTTTAGAATTGACCAATATTTTAAATCAACAAGAACTATGTTGCCACTTTTGTCACTTCTTTCTGTGTTTTGCGAGTTTGCGGTGTTATCCGTTTTCCTTCTAGAACAAACATCAGGGAAGTTGTTCAATTTATGATTTTTAGCGTTTGCCATTGTCGTGAAAAAGACATGCTCGGGAATATGTGACGACGGCTTTTAGGAATGGAGCGAGCTTGCTTGTTGAAACTACGCTTGCGTTCAGGAATGAAAATGTTGTGTAATTTACTATAAATTATAAATAAGTTTTGAATAATAAAGTAGACGATTTATGTATACATATTTATCACTATTGTAATATAAACAGTTATTTTTTTAATATAATGATAGTCTGTTACATACATACATATGCAATGAAGTTTACAAAAAAGTAGTCCTTACTTTCACATTAACTACAAATATTGCTTTGAAAAAGTAAATTAATTAACATGTAATCAATTGAACCTGTATTCATAAATATACACAAAGCGAATTCATATGAATACACATGTTTGCATAGAAACGTGTAAACCCTGCCAGCCAAAAGTGGTGACAAAACTAGTGAAACACTAAGTTCTCAAACACTCAAAACTGGTAAAAAAAAAGTGCTGCGCACGCCATAGGCGCTTCGTGCAGATTGTAACCACTTTTTTTTAAATAATAATAATATCTGAAACAAGTATTAATTTTATCTGATCATTTCAAAAATAATAAAGCAAAGATTTGTTTTCACTTTTTATAATGGAATGTGCTGGCCGCCTTAAATCGCATAAAACACATAAGTATGTATTTATTTTCGCGTATTATATTGGACTGTGCCGTCCACTTGCAAGCAACACACACTTATTTTCACATACTTACTTAGCAATTTATATTTGTTGCTTCTGATGATGTTCCAATTCTGTTTTGATTTCCAATGCTATAAAACAAATGAAGTAATTGTTTCCTGTTTTACGAGCGCGAATAACATGCGTCGTTCAATCGTTTCTTTTATTAACCTTTTTGGTATTTTCTTTTGGCTCTATTGACATTTATGTTTTTTCATTCGCACTCATTCAAATAAATGAAGAAATGAGATAACTCATCATTCATCGCGTCGCTAGGTAAAAAAAATAACCCGAACATGAGCGTTGCTGTTAGTGCATAGAGAAAAATGTGTAATTGTATTGAAATATATGAGAAAAGTGGTTAGCCGTGGCTGGCAAGGTTAATATAAGCAAAAGAGCTGGCAGCATACGTCTGTAATAGCAATATATAGTACTTATAGTCCTGAGCATAATTTTTTATTCCATGCTCAGCTCTGTTAAGATTTCTTCTGTCGAGCTAGCAGTGGTGAAACTTCCTCATCTCGACCGAGTTAGCCAAAAATATTTTTACGTTCTCCGCGTCCTGAACCTTCTCTATGATATACGTTCTCTGCTGTCATTATAATGCTTACATATTAACAGCAGCATCACTTGATTGCTGATCACCGTTAAGTTATTAAGCATATAAGATATTAAATTCTAAGCTAAGTACGTCAGTAGGATTCTGGCATTCGATAACACAAACAATATCGGCTAGGGTGGAGAATCGGACAACATCTATTTTTATCCTCCTAAATGTTAAGGGAAATTGAAAAATTCCCAAAAAGTAACATTTTTCCATACAATTTTTATTTTCAATTTTTTTGTTTTGTTTTTCAATATTTTTATTTGTCAAATATTTGAATCATTCAATTTCGGTCGCATGCTTTTTTTCCGGCTATTCAAAAGAAAAATTATTGAAAATTATTCAGTGAAAACGTTATGTTTCACATAAAGTGATCAATTACAAATTGAAATTTCTTACGAAGCCACGAAGAGGTCGCGCTAATATCGGTCGGTGTTCCTTTTGCCATCAACGTATGGCAGCCCAAGACACATGAACGACTACTCCCAGGATGCGATGACATACATGTGGAATTATGGAACGCGGTCAATCAGCAAGCGATCGTCACGATGTCACAGCACGACCTTTCAAACAACAGCAGCGATGTTTGATGAACTTTGTCTTGAAGCAACATATGGTACATATATATGGTGCTGTTAGATGCTGGATGTATTCTGTTGAGTAGGAAAAAAAGTTAGCCGCACGCACACATTCTTCTTTGGATGGTGGATGGTGGTTACACCAGATCAAACTGATGAACTCATTTCTGCGGAAATTCCTGATGCAGAGAAAGATACAGTATTATACCAAATGGTGAAACCAATATGGTTCATGGACCTTGCGGACACCACAATCCCACTTCGGGTTGTATGTCTGACAATAAATGCACGAAACACTATCCAAGTGCTTTTCTTTTGGAAACTTAAACTTGAAATGATTGATATCCACTGTATAGGCGTCGCTCACCAGACGACAATGGCAGAACATTCAGCATTCAATTTAGAAAAATGAATATTGAAGTTGACAACACATGGATCGTATCATATTCGCCATTATTGTGTAATTCACATTTAAAACTCATATCAATGTTGAGTATTGCAGTTTGGTGTAATCGATAAAATACGTTTGTAATTACGTCACCAAAGGAAGCAACATGGCGGTTATTGGTCTTGAACGATACGGTCGATACGTGAACTGCAATAAAGCGCTTTGTAGGATATTTACTTTTGCAATTCATGAACGTTTTCCGACTGTTGTGCATCTCGCAGTTAATTTGGAGTGTATTTCAACCCAGAGAATACAATACAGCCAGTGAAAACACCGCCAGCAACAAAATTAACATTGACGAGTTTTTTCTCAACTTTCGCCAGTGATCTATTCGAAAATACCTTGATATTATACCTGGAATGCATCGTCAAAGAAATAGTTGCGCAGAAAGCAATTCCAACCAGTTGATTAACATCCAGGTGTATTATCAACTAATGCATTAGGACAAATTTACACAATCCACCCGGTAAACGACGATTGTTTCTTCCTTCGGTTGCTATTGATTAATGTACGCGGTTCATTTTTATTTGAGTCATTGCGTACTGTGAATGGTACGGTGTGTGCAAATTTTGGAGAAGTAAGCCAGCAATTACAATTGCTGGAACATGTTAATCACTGGAATGAAAATGAAGTACACACTCTTTTCGCTATAAACATTTAGAAAAATCAGCCTTCAAATCCGCGTCTAAAAATTGGAAATAGATCAATTCCGGTGGTTCGATATCAATTCCATCTGTCGTTTATCAATTCACGAAAGATGAACTCATCATGAATGTTCGGACATTGGCCAAATTATTGTAACTATGATGCCTTAAGTGCACGCGCAATGTTAGCTGCCAAAAATACCGATGTTGTTCACTTAATCTAGAAGATTGAAAGTCAAATTCCGGAAGACTTGCGCACATACAAATCGATCGATCGTCTTGGCAATGAAGACGACGCCGTGAACTATCCAGTGGAATTTCTAAATTCTTTGGAGAGGCTTGGTATGCCACCGCATCATTTGCGTCTCAAAGTTGGATCTGTCGTTATTATGTTCCGCAATCTGCGCTATCAAATACAAGGGGAGAGAATGCTTGATTCTACAAATTCCTTAGAGTTCTAACGATTTGCCATTTCAATTTAAACGTATTCCGTTTCGAGTGAAAATTGCATTCGAGATGGCAATCAACAGGACACAAGGATAGTCGCATGGTGTGTGGCATAAATTTGGAAATGCTATGTTTTTCACACGGTTAGATATACGTGGCGTGCTCACGAGTTGGAAAACCATCTTTTCT
This sequence comes from Bactrocera tryoni, assembly GCF_016617805.1. NCBI lineage: Eukaryota > Metazoa > Arthropoda > Insecta > Diptera > Tephritidae > Bactrocera > Bactrocera tryoni. Next base: position 4,671,356 of record NW_024395824.1, read on the forward strand.
GTACATCGGAACAAAAATCAAAAAATGTTGTCAAAATACTTAATTTCACGCAGGACAACGGCTGCGGGGTCAAAGAGCACTTCAATGAAACGGAAAATTTGCGTTTAACGCTTCGATTTAGTATTTACTTTGGATTCACTTTCATTTACTTAGAGAACTTCAACTAAATAACACTTAATTTGTGTAATCGAAATGAATTCATTACTGTTGTGAAATGAAACATAATTTTTCCTTTTCAAATATAAAACAAAAAAAAAATTTTTTTTTTATCTTTTAATCACCAAACGAAATGTTACATAAAACGAAGCAATTTGGTGGCGAAACGGAGTTCGCCGGGTTTTCTAGTATATATACATATATACATATATACAGCTGTGTTCACGAAAATAGTAGTGCCGGTGACTACTAACCAATTAACAGTCAAATCACATGATAAGAACAATATTCGATCAAAAAGTTATAAAAAACCTAATTTTCATTAATGTATGATATATTTATATATTTAATACCATCTACCAAAAAATTTTTTAAGTTTACATACAGTTATTAAATTAAAATACAATTGAAAAATTATGCTGTTTAAGAAAATAGTAGTGGCTATTAAAAAAGGCGAAATATCAAATAATATGAAAAAAACAGTAAATATTTCATATTTAATATGTTTCCTAAGGTCTAATATTTTGTTGTAAATCCGTTATTTTTTATAACGGCTAGGCATCGACGTAGGATGGAATCAATAAGCTCCCTACAACGCTTCACAGAGACTTGAGCCCATACCTCCTTAACCCTGTAACCGGCGAGCCTGCCTTTAGACGGTGTATAATTAATATGATGCTATGCAGCTCTTACATTTGAAATCTCTGTTCTAACGGTAAATATCAGCAGACAACAACACAATTCTCTTATTGAAACAAATTACAGTAAACATTCGTCATTTGATTGCAAATCGTTGAGTGCTAAAGTCAATTTTTTGACAAAGTGTGTAAAATAATTATTTGTGTATCAAGTGGAGTTTTTAAAATAGTATAAAATCGTTAAAATTCATGATTTGCGTGAACAAAAATTTTCTCATATAGGTAAATATATATTCTTTTATGTTTTGTGCTTTTTGTTAAGTTTTTTGCAAAACTTTGTTTGTAGCCGGTGAAAATTGAACACCGTCTAAAGGCGGATCTGCCGGAAGCAAATTTTGCATACATGTGGCTCTAGTCCATTTTCCTTATCATTTCATTTTTCTTTAAACATTTTTGGGTTTTAAACATTCTGGGAAACAATTAGCAGTTTGAAAATGTTTTCACAAAGAAAAAATTTTAATTTCTCAAAATTAATGGATGAGGAAATTGAAGAACTCATGGCTGAATCGGTGGATGGCGCAGATTCAGAAGACGATTTCGACGACGATAATGATGATTTGGAAGACCCAGACTTTCAATTACCGAACGTAAACATTGCAACATTTCAAGAAGAGTGGGATAATGCAGAAAACAACGATTTTGAAAATATCTTTAGAAACTCAGAAGAACATTTGGCAGAAGTGCATAACAATGTGGAGCAGTCTGACGAGTCTCTGCCATCAAAACCTGGGAAAACAAAAACAAAAAAGGCACGATCCCCTCTACCAGAAACTGAAGCTGGTGAAAGTCCAGTAGTATCCATTGCGGGGGGGCTTAGCGGAAATATAAAAGATATTTCCCTCCAAAATCCAGAGTTCAGAAAAATTGTATGGAAAAAAAATTTCTTGAACTTGAAAAAAATGATGTAGTTTTTCAAGGAGACAAGCAATTGCCGCAAGAATTCAAAGAATTAACCACACCATTCCGTTGCTTTAATTATTTTTTCAACGATGACTTGCAAAATGAAATTGTGTATCAGAGCAATTTGTATGTACAGCAAGATGTTTCTACAAACTTTACTTTGACATCGTGGGATTTAAAACAATATATCGGAATTTTGATTTATATGTCTGTGTATCGATATCCCAGTGTCGAGAGTTACTGGTCCAAACATTCTTTCGAGCCAGTTAGAAACGCAATGACTTCCAAACAGTTCTTTTCAATCAGAAAATATCTTCATTTCAATGATACCAAAAAAATTAAAAAACCACAGGAAGCAGGATTTGATGAACTGTATAAAATTCGTCCACTTATTGATAGACTCAATATGCAATTTGATTCTGTGCCAAAAACAGCTCGGTTGTGCATTGATGAACAAATGTGTTCAACAAAAATGTTGACAAAATTTCGACAATATATGCCCGCAAAGCCCCATAAATATGGCATGAAACTTTTTGTTCTTTGTGACTCGAATGGCTTTTCGTACAGATTTGAAGTATACAAAGGAGCTGGCGATAATAAAGTAATACCCAATACTCCTGATTTAGGATCAACAACCAATGTAGTCATAAGGTTGTCAAGTACAATTCCAGATTTCAAAAACCACATATTGTACTTTGATAATTTTTATACCTCTCTGCCACTTCTTGTTTATTTACGAAGTAGAGGAATGTATGCATTAGGAACCGTCCGATCTAACAGAATACCCAACTGCAAGCTGACAAAGGAAGTGGAATTAAAAGATAAAGAACGTGGATACTCAGAGGAGTTTGTTGGCCGTGCCTTTGGAGTAGACATATCTTGTGTTCAATGGAAGAATACAAAATATGTACGACTGGTACCCACGTATGCTGGAATTAAGCCATTTAAAACACTAAACAGCAATTCACAACCCTTAAAGTAAATATGCCGTTATGATCGGAAAAATAAGTCCTACGTCGATGTAGACTGTCCTAATATAATTAAATAATATAACCGCCATATGGGTGGTGTTTATTTGATGGACAGTTTACTTGGTCGCTATCACATCAGAGTTAAGACCAAAAAATGGACTTTGCGTTTATTTTATCACTTAATTGATATGTCGATAGTAAATTCATACCTCCTTTTTCAGCGTACTCATGGAATTAACTGTAAAGATATTTATCATAAAAGATTACCAAATTTTCGTATTGAAATGGCTGATGTACTTTGTCGTTATGAGGAGACTAACGCCAAAAGAGCTGTCGGTAGACCTCAGAGCCAAAGTCCACAAATACAAAAATTGAAGAAATCGTATGATCCACCCGATGACATTCGTTTTGATGGAGTTGAACATATGCCTGACGTTTTGAGCCGCAGTGGCAAAAAAGTATGCAAACTTCCGGGATGTAACTCCGAAACACAAATGTATTGCATAAAGTGTAAATTAAATCTGTGCCTCTCAAACAATAACAAATGTTTTCAAATTTATCATCAAAACAATAAAAAGAACTGAATAAAATTTCAAGTAAAATCATCCTATAATAAAAGTTTTTTATTACGTTACCAGGCAGGTCCGCCTTTTGGCGGTCAACATATTTTCTCACCTGGAAGGTAACTTTAGATTTTTTTTTATCTTTTAACATTAACGTATGTTTTATTAAGCCAAAAACTCTAAAAAAAATAATTTTTTTTAATCGAAAAAAAATTGGCCGGTTAGAGGGTTAAACACGTGCCAAAGCTCTGTGCTTCTTGATGGTTTCGCTGTTGCTACGCATCCCTTGATATCGCCCCATAAGTTTTCGATCGGGTTTAGGTCCGGGGATTGTGCTGGCCATGGTATCACGTAGATGTTTTCAGATGCAAACCACTGATTAGCTAGTTTGCTCGTATGTTTAGGATCATTATCCTGCTGAAATGTCCATTTTAAGGATATTTTCCAACTAGCATACGGTAGCATTACATCTTTCAATGTATTAGTGTGCATTAATGCTTGGTCAATAATGCCAGTGATCGAAGAGATTGGACCATAGCCAGCATACGAGAAACAAGCCCACACCATAGTGTTTAGCTCAACATACTTTACTGTCTTTGTGGTGTACCTTGGGTGGTATTCTGTGTTTGGGAGACAACGAACACACTGCCTGGAGCCTATACCATCAAACAAAACAATCTCATCCGTAAATACAATATTGTGCCACTTTTCGGCGGGCTCATACATATGGTCTTTCGAAACTTTTTATTCTTGCAATTGACGTGCTTCTTCGTCAAAAGGAGGACTTTTCTCGGACTCCTTGCATGTAAATTAGCTTCTATTAGCCTTCGGCTAACTGTGGCAGCACTGACCATTAGATTTAATTCATTTTTAATTATTTTTGACAACGCCGAAGGCTTCGCTTTGCTGTATCGCAAAACTCGTCGGTCCTCTAGAAATGAACTCTTGCGCTTACCACCACGAGTTTCCGACTTAATAGTATGATGAATAGCATTAATTATCATCGGAGCAGTAGAACCAATCATTTCTTCGATTTCTTTATAAGTCTTGCCTTCATCTCTTAACTTAACTATTAACTCTCGTTTTTTGATTGAGCAATGCTTTTTTTCAACCGACTAAACAAGAAATAAAGAGCGATTTCCATAAATTTATATCAGACAATTACTATATTATTTTAATACACCTACTGATGTAAGTTAAAATTAAAAAAAAAATTTTTTAAATTTTTTTCAACTATTCCCGTCAAGCACTACTATTTTAATGAACAAGAGACTTTTGGTGCAAATATTGAAATATACCATAAAGAAAGCAACGTAAAATAAAAATAACGGCATTTTGGTGTTTTTTTTGTTAACAATATTCTGTTCTACGAAATAAGAATAAAATAAAAATAACGGCATTTTGGTGTTTTTTTGTTAACAATATTCTGTTCTACGAAAGTATTGTAGAAATGTTCAATTTGCAAGATAGAACATGTCAGAAATAAGATTAGAGTGTTATGTGCTGTCGCATTACTATTTTCGTGAACCCAACTGTATATATATATATATATACAGTATATAAATATGTAAGTTTATATACATTGTCTGTTATGTCAAACTGGTTTTTTGTTTGCGGTATTTCCGTTCTTACCGAAAGTTATTTATAACCGCTTAGCAACCGGTATTTTTTGCAAAATCAATAAAATAAAATGAGAATAACTGGATGAGTTATTCCATGCAAATTAATTGAATTTGACGCAAAATTTTCATCGCAATAATATACATACAGAATATGCAGAAATTAAAAACTGAAATACTAAAAGGAATCGATACGACTCACTTTGATATCCGTCATGGGATTTTGTTTTTCACTGCACTAAACTTCCTGGTAGGGCTTTGCGCCATCACACAGTAATGATGTCTTATTGTTTTTATATAAGTTAAAGATGACCTAGTCGTTTTAATGCAGATTTTATTCTGAGCTTTAATAAATTACTCCACGATCAACCAACCCAATATTTTACCAGATGCAGCGATTGCCGCATTGCGGCTTGAGTGTTATTCGCAAGGCTATGCAACAACCCACTTCCCTTTGTGCTGTATTACGGTTTGAGTCTTTACCGATTTTCGCATTTCGTCTTGAGCGTAATTAGTAGAGTTTGGCAATAATTATTCCTCGTTTTGCTAAGTGCCGCATTTCGGTTTGAGCTCTTAATCCATTATCCGCAAGTGGAGCGCAATGTATTGGTACTTCATTGGAGCACGTCATCGTTGTTGCTATGTCCGAGTATGAAATGGAACAGCGCACACCCGAGAAGCTGTGCTTGTTGTTGTTGTTGTGATAACGCATGCGCTGAGTGATAATGATGCTCATTATTGAGAAAAAGATCAAGCCCCTCACTGCAGCCGAAGAAATTGTAGATGTAGCTACACTTGCTATCTTAACTACCCTCCTTATCTAGTCCGAAACGTCCCCGTTGTGGTAATCCATCAAGCTTACGCGGGGGAATTCAAGAGATGTCGTGTGTTGCTTCAAGTACTTCATAATATTGTTAAAAAGATATTGTGATTGGTATTGTGAAGTATTGGTAATTGGAATGGCTTGGTTGATCATAATATTACATTTTAAATTACAGTATTACAGATTCAATTATTTAGCGCTCTATGAATAGTTGATAATATGGTTTAACATTTTGCTTGATAGTTTAAATAAATTACACTGTTTTTCTTACGAGTTATTACAGATTCCTTCTCGGAAATGTTAATGTAAAAATTCAAAATTGATATGTGTTGATTGTATTTATTATTTATTTGTAAGGATTTTTTGTGTGTGAATGTGTGAGTTAACGGAAAGTATCATCTGAGATTACTGTTATGAATTTTTATACTCTCGCAACAATGTTGCTAACGAGAGTATTATAGTTTTGTTCACATAACGGTTGTTTGTAAGTCCTAAAACTAAAAGAGTCAGATATAGGGTTATATATACCAAAGTGATCAGGGCGACGAGTAGAGTCGAAATCCGGATGTCTGTCTGTCCGTCCGTCTGTCCGTCCGTCCGTCCGTCTGTCCGTCCGTCCGTGCAAGCTGTAACTTGAGTAAAAATTGAGATATCATAATGAAACTTGGTACACGTATTCCTTGGCTCCATAAGAAGGTTAAGTTCGAAGATGGGCAAAATCGGCCCACTGCCACGCCCACAAAATGGCGGAAACCGAAAACCTATAAAGTGTCATAACTAAGCCATAAATAAAGATATTAAAGTGAAATTTGGCACAAAGGATCGCATTAGGGAGGGGCATATTTGGACGCAATTGTTTTGGAAAATTGGGCGTGGCCCCGCCCTACTAAGTTTTTTGTACATATCTCGGAAACTACTATAGCTATGTCAACCAAAGTCTACAGAGTCGTTTCCTTCAGGCATTTCCATGTACAGTTCAAAAATGGAAGAAATCGGATAATAACCACGCCCACCTCCCATACAAAGGTTATGTTCAAAATCACTAAAAGTGCGATAACCGACTAACAAAAACGTCAGAAACACTAAATTTTACGGAAGAAGTGGCAGAAGGAAGCTGCACCCAGGCTTTTTTTAAAAATTGAAAATGGGCGTGGCGCCGCCCACTTATGGACCAAAAACCATATCTCAGGAGCTACTAGACCGATTTCAATGAAATTCGGAACATAACATTTTCTTAATACCCTGATGACATGTACGAAATATGGGTGAAATCGGTTCACAACCACGCCTTCTTCCAATATAACGCTATTTCGAATTCCATCTGATGCCTTCTCTGTATAATATATGTATACATTAGGAACCAATGATGATAGCGGAATAAAACTTTACAAAAATACGGTATTTGAAAAATATGTAAATGACGTATTATGAAATCTCGATTATCACTTTACCATGCGAGAGTATAAAATGTTCGGTGACACCCGAACTTAGCCCTTCCTTACTTGTTTTTCCATCTATTAGAACCGTGGTACCAAATCTCTTTTCAATACCTTTTCGACATAAATTCTATCAAATTTATTTCCAAGCCGTTTATTTCTTTTCAAGAATACTTTCTCTCCCGATTCATATGTTTTCAACGTTTTTTTTTCGTTTCGTTCGTTTAAGGTTTTCTCTTGCACTTTAAACAATCTTTTGCGTATTACTTTCAATTCTTCATTTGAACAATTTTGAAAAACATCAATTGTCTTGGCATTGGTTGTGGAGTGAATTCTGTTGTTATATTTATATGTTGCTAATACTCGTATCGATCAGGATGGTAATAACTGTGCCTGTATCCTTGCAGTGGCGTTACAGACACGGCAGATCGTTCATTCGCCTAAAAAGTACTGCTTGTTTCATACTTTTCATTTTCGTATTCTAGTGCAAGCGATTGTATTTTATCGCCTCGGTTTATACGTTCTAATTTGTGTTGACTTCGTTCTCTTTTTTGAGAATCTCCGCGAAATGGATAATTTGGAGGAAGTCCTTACATGGCAGTCATAGCCGTTTTGTTGTGGTAAGGAATGATTTCTGTTATAATTTGCGGATCTCGTGTATTGCTTTAATAGTTCTTCGTCCAATGGTGCTGTTGACTGGGTGCAGTTTGATTGCATAGCTCCTGTACGTTAGGTTTTCTCTTTGTGGTTACTCATGGTATCTTCTGCTAGGGGTTTGATACTGTGATATATTATACTGTCTTTGCTGATTGTTTTGCAGAAAGTCGAATTATGATTAACTTATAATTCTTCACATTACCGTGGTATATTGTACTTGCGGCAGCATAAGTGGGTTCTAAGTGAAACGGATTGTTGCTTTAGAGGGTGCCGCTGGTATATTTGCAGTTCAGATCTAGAATAAACGTCTTTACAGCTTCCAGGTTCGCATATTATATCATAGCTGAGGGATTTCCTGAGCTATCCATCTCAAATTTAGTGAGTGTAAGATGAAGTGACTTGGTGACTTCTCAATGGAACTCTCCCACCGTCCTTTATTCTTTTCATATCTGACCAACACATACAAAGGTCTCTGGTCCCCATAATTATAATTATGTTTGTTATCGAATATAAGTTCAATTTGGTGTTGTGGTTTATTAAAATATCGGCCGCCTCTCCTTGATTTTTCGAATGTACAATCGAAAGTGACGTGAAAAACATAGGAGTAGTAGCGTAATACTTCATGTTCTCCATGTGAGCCCATGCACGTTTCACCACGACCTATAATGGTTCTTGTCACCTGTGAAGTTTGGTAATGTTTTGAATACTTCTAAATTGATTTGTGACGAATCGGTGATATTTGGTGCACAGTCCTGGTATTGGTTGGTGACTGTGACTTTAGGTGTTGCGTAGGTTTCCAAGGAATTAATTCTCTGTTTGATCTCAGTGAGCTATCGGCTTTAGATCCCAGTTATGCTTTACATTAGTAAAAATTACTAAAATAATATACATACATATATTTATTTACTACGCTAAAGTGCGCGTTCTTTAATCGTATTCCTTCGCCCAACTTGTTTACTTGTTACTAGTTGATATGTTACATTGTTTACATATAACATATTGTTTGTTTATATGCATACATTGCATTTGTTCTAAGATAAGATTGTTTATTTGTTGTTTAGTAAATAACTAACTTGGTTGTTATTAGGGGTATTCAGACCGAAGCCTGTTAATTTGGTAATTCGATAGATGATATGATTCGTTAAAAGGCTTAACTGTGAACATACTTTTTGTTCTATCTCTGTAGTATGCTAAAATTTTATTCTGAAGCAGCTGATTCAATTTTATTAAAGAGTAAAAATGCCTCAACAAAGTGCAAAATAAAAATTGTGAGTCATTTAATTGAAAGTTATGTGGAGCAGATCAAATTTATTACTGGTAAGTACTTTAAATTGATGTACAGAGGAGCAGGAGAACAGCTGATGTGATATTACCGAGTAACGAACCAATTATCAAGCTTGCCAGATGGATAGTTCGTTACTCGGTAGAACGATAGTCTGTTAATTTTACAAAAACAAAATACATGTAAAAAACTACCGAATAACGACTAACGAATTAACTAGGCTGGCCTGAATACCCATATTGTATTATCATGGGGTACGTGGTCTGGAGCGATGCTATTTCGTGAACTAAAATTAATTTGAAGGAAATACATTATAGAAATATTGAATTTATTTTCATTACTTTTATTGATTTTATTCATTTCGAAATACAAATTGCACTGATTAAGTTTTAGTGTAAGTTAAGTGAAGAAAATTTGGGTGAAAAAGCAATTATAATATTGCCACTTTTGCACAAAAACACTCGTTTACACTACATACAATAAAACAAAGCCACTGTCTGTTCAGGGTGTCCATAAATGACATTCAGACAAAGAAGCATGATTGGGGCTTTCTTTTATCCGACAATACCTCTCAAAGAAGCTGATGTATGCACCTTGTCAGTTCTGCGCCGGCGGATTTGGCCGGTAATCCATCGTCCACCACTGTTTTGCGATTCTTCATATAAGTAGGTAATTGCTATTCGAATAGTCGGGCAATGAAACATCTATTTAATCGTCATCGAATGAAGAATTGGGTTGGCCATATCCAGATGTTACACTTTCACTACCGTTCAGCAGGCTGGAGAAGTGTTCTCTCCATAACTTCAGTATGCTCTCAACATCATATTTCAAAATCCTTAGTGTCGTGGTTTGTTAGTTGCCGCTATAGGCAACAATACTTTTACAAAATTATTGTAAACAAACTAAATTCTTTTCCATTATTTTTAATAATTATCTTACCTTTATTTATTTATGTTGTTCCCTTGGGTATACAAAAAAACAGCTATTTTAATCTTTCTAAACACTTTTTGCGTAAAGGCCTTTTTCACTCTACGAAAAACGCCTACTGAATGAACCCTTGCATTGCAAGCAAAAAACCTCGCCTCAAAAAATTTTTAAGAAGTAGACTGCCCGCTTTCTATACACTGCGGCACGACAGTCCTCATTTATCGAAATTTTAGGCATGTTTTATTTGACCAGCAAATTAATCCATTAGCTTATTTTGTATGGAAGACTTAGCCAACATTATTATGTTGGCTTGTCATAAGCTATTATAGCTTGCATATTGAACTAGAGGCATGGCCATTTCATCGCTTTTTTTCATTCACAATTGCTAGGTTTTTTTTTGCACTTTATAGTACTAACAGCTTTTTTCCGCTTATTTTTGGTAATTCGGTATTTTTTGTTTCCCACGAAGCCTTTTCCTGTAATTATCTTAATTATCCGGCTTAAAGGACCGAAAATATCGGGGTATGTCGACATAAGGGGGCCGATTCCGTAAAAGGGGTCAGTAGGGTAATCTTTTTTGAAAAATGTTTTATTTTTGCTATACCCTTAGAATTAATGTAGAAACCCACTTTACCATTGGAAGGTTTGGAAAAAGGCGCAAAAATAATAATACCCCTCGACGTTCGGAGCGCTTGGAGTGCTTCACCTCAAACTTTAAACGCATTTTTTTCAAACACACACTTTTTTAAACTGTTAGAAATAATTCTGATCAAACTATCAACATTTTTACATTATTCTAGTAGGGACGATATCCATTCACGTACCTTTTAAGAATAAATTGGGTTTTTGTGTTTCAGATGATCCAAACATGTCCGCTGGTTAATAATGATGGAGCTTCAAACATTCTTGAGAATCAGCAAAGCGTTCTTTTTGTTGGGTTAAGAATTTGCGCTGCAAGCACTTTCCACAGAGTTCGGTGGGGCGTCTATTTTTTCATGATTCTAGTAGGGATGATAACCATTCACGTACCTTTTAGGAATAAATTGGGTTTTGTGTTTCAGATGACACACATAACATAAGAGAGTGTTCAAAGTGTACGGACGTGTTTATTTAATTCGCTCCGCGAATTCAATCTTTAAAAAAAAAAAGTAATAATAATAATCAAGCAAAAAGTAAAACAAAAAAACAATTTATTAAATTGTAAACAAACATAAAGACCAGTGCACACAAATTAATAATAATAAACATAAACAAACAGTGCACGAATCAACAAGTGAAAACAAAAAAATCAAACAAACAATGAGTGCTTCGTAGCCTCACCAGCAAGGCCGTAGGCAATCCTTAAATGCCTACTTCAGTTTTGTCGACCCAACAACAACAACAACTACTGCGTGCAGACAACGAAGAAAATCACAACGCAAGGTGAGAATGTACCAATAAAAAAAGAGCCATCTGTACAAGCTGGCATTGACCGCTTCGTTAATATAAAAAGGAAATTAAGTTCTTCAAAGTCAGAGGTCAATCCTAAAAAATTTCAAGGCGGCTCACCAAATATGAATAAGTTTTAAATGAAAACCGATTTGCCTTACTAAGCAAGCATTCAGACAACGATGCGAAGGGAACACCACAGTCGTTAATGCCAAACCACCTCTAATATATTTGAACGAGCGTAGCAGTATTACGCCTGTTGCTAAATTAAGTGAAATTGTAGGTACTAACAATTTTCCTATAGTGCCTTTGAAAAAAGGTATTAAAACTGTTTTGAATATTTAATACAGTTTAAAGCACCACAGCCAATGTTTAAAATTGAATTGTTGCCGAATTCTAATCAACTTAGAAAAATGAAGCCTCTATACATACATATAATCTGAAATATTTGCTGCATCGTAGAGTAACTGTTGAAGAACCACATAAAAGAAACGGTGTACTAACGGATGTACTAACTGCCAAGAATATCATACTGCACTCTACGCAGTGTTTGTGTGGTGTGTGGTGATTTGCGTCCCACTTCTAAATGCACCCTTAGGGAAGACGAATTAAATAATAAAATTGGCAATTGTGGAGCAAATCACACTGTTAACTAGAGGGGTTGTCTTGTATATAAAGATTTGAAATCGAAGTTGTCACAGGGCATTCAAGCACGTCGTAACCAAATGTTACAAACACTCCGTAGTGAAACTATAGCAACCTCAGAGTTAACTTTTCTCTTTTCCCACTACTTCTATCAATAATAATATGCAAGGAAGCTATGCAAATGTGGTGAAAGGCAACACTGTGCTAATGCAACTGCCACAAAATCCTCCAAATGGAGGTATTGAAACTATGATTATAAATCTTACACAATGTATGACACAATTTATGTCTAGCATGCAAAACATGATCCAAGATTTAATAAAATCACAAAATCAAATGCTGCAAAATTCATTAAGTTAAAAATTAGTTTAATAAATATCTGTATATAGAATGCTAACGGTGTTAACCAACATAAATTAGTGATTATTAGATTTCTGTCTGAAACAAATATTGATGTACTGCTTATATCAGAAACTCGTTTAACAAATAAAAATAATTTCAATATACCGGGACTTAGACTCTATGTCACAAATCATCCGGATGGAAAAGCGCATGGTGGCACGGCAGAGTTGATTAGAAATCGTTTAAACGACTATGCTCTAGTATCTCATGCTACTCCACAGTTACAAGATACAACAATATCACTAAAAAATCGGGGTTGTGACTTAAACCTTACGGCTATATACTGTAAACTTCGTTTTAAATTTAAACATAGAAATTTTAAAGACCTTTTTAGAACACTAGGCCAAATATTTCTAGCAGGTGGAGTTTACAACACAAAACACACGTACTGGGGCTCTCGTCTTATTAATTCGAAAGGACGACAGCTGTATCAAACTGTTATAAATAGGCACAATAACCTTCAAATAATATCTCCTGGTAAGCCGACATATTGGCCTAGTGATCGCAGAAAATACCAGATTTATTTGATTTTGCTGTAATCAAAAATATAGATAAATCGCACATAACAGCTGATACATGTACTGATCTATCTTCTGATCACTCTCCTGTACTAATAAAGTTATGTGAACAACCCATATTCGTTAATCCAAAGGTGGGTCTAACTTCTTATAAAACGAATTGGCTAAAATATAAAAAAATACGTGAGTAGCCACATTAATATTGAGTACAAAATAAATACAGGAAGAGATATTGACGAAAGCATAAGAGAAGTCAATGATATAATAACCAGCGCAACTGTCTTAGCAACACCAAACAAAAACTATAAGCCGCTTGGTCCCAGAAAAATCAGAAATAGTGAAATAGAAAAACTTGTAAATGAAAAAAGGCGTGCAAGACGCGAATGGCAGATAAGGGGATCGCCCTTCCACTCAGCTTCAATTGAAATCTGCTGCACGTAAATTAAAAAAAAAGCGCTGAAACATGAAGAAGAATTCAACACCGAAATGTATATAAAGAAGCTGTGTCCAAATTCTAACAAGCAAAACTGCGTTTGGAAAGCCCAAAAGTCCATGAAGCCACCAAGTGACTCCAACATGCCTATACGAGACTTGGGTGGAAATTGGGCTCGAAGTGACGAGGAAAAGGCAAATTGTTTTGCAAATCACCTCAAAACGGTATTTCAACCCAATTTGCCAAAGAACAACTTTAAGCTGTCAGTCTTACCCAACACAGCTAAAGAGTCGATCGAGTCTTTTAAGACTTCACCTTCTGAAATTTTTGGAATCATCAAAGAACTTAATCTAAAAAAGTCGCCGGGACATGATAATATTTCCCAAAAAATGCTAATTGAGTTACCAATTATTGCCGTAGAGGTGCTCTGTTTGCTCTTCAATCCAATTCTTAGTGTCGGATACTATCCAATTTCATAAAAAAGGTCGCAGATTATCTTGATAGATAAAACCTAAAAACACAGCCGTCTTCATACAGACCAATCAGTCTTCTACTCTGTCTTTCTAAAGTATTTGAAAAAGTATTACTATCAAAAATGTCTCTTTTCCTCCACGTGAATAATACAATAGCAATGCATCAATTTGGATTTCATGCGAAACATGGCGCAATATAGCAATTAAATAGAATTACTAACGAAATAAGGAAAGCATTTGAGCACAGGGAGTACTGTTCAGCAATATTTCTAGATGTAGCTCAGGCGTTTGATAAGGTGTGGCACGAAGGCATTTTATATAAGATTAAAAAAATTCTACTTTTAGAATTGTATAAAATATATATAAAATTGACTCCAATAGTCTTATTTAAATAATAGACAAATTATGGTTAAAGTAGGAGAATTCATATCTGATGAAAGACAGATAAGGGCTGGTGTAACACAGGGCAGCGTTTTAGGCCCAACTCTATACATCATATATACAGCAGATCTTCCAACAACTAACCGGAGAATTGAAGTTCTGTCGAAGAGTGGCTAGCGAACTGGCGTATAAATGTGAATGAACAGAAGTGTAGGTATGTTACATTTTCGCTTAGACCAAAAATGTGCCCGGCAGTAAAAATAAACAACATTTTAGTACCCCAAGCGAACGATGGTGTTCACCTATATAGAAGGCTCAGGTGGAGAAAACACATCTCTAGTAAAATAACATGTAAAAGATTGGAGCAAATTTAAATTGGCTTTTAAATAAAAACTCTAAACTTAGCATAGACAACAAAGTGCATTTATATAATGCGGTCATAAGGTCGATTTGGATATATGGCATTCAACTGTGGGGTACGACCTGTGCAACTAATATTGATATAATACAAAGGTTCCAATCAAAAATGCTTAGATCAATCACGTGTTCATTCTGGTACACGCGTAATGAAAATATCCATAAAGTCCTTGGTATTTCTATGGTAAGGAAGGAAGTAGAAGACAGCAGAATTAAATATACAGGCATGTTCTGGAAATCGCACGATTTAAATTCGGTACCGAATTTGAAAATCGCGTGAATTCGGTAACAGTGTTCCATAATTCGCGCGAATTGGCTTAAATTCGAAATCAACTACGAAACAGCTGATTGAGTATTGACAAATAAAATTTGTTTCAAATAATTTTACAAAATGAGCTTATTTACCATTGCTGCATATTTATTGACAAAAAATGAATGGGAAAAAAATGAGAAAGTTCGGCGGCGAATTTTAAGGGATCATTCCAATCCCTTGGATATCCTAGGTTCCGTGTAAGTATATATAAAACAAAGTTTGGAACACAAAAGATGCATTTTGTCCCAATAAAGTTTTGTTGCCTATTACAGGATAAGTAAAGAAGCGTTTCTTGGAATTGTTCGTGATGTCCAACCATTCATAAATCCGTCATTTATTACGATTGAAATAAAGCTTGCTACTACTTTGAGGTACCTTGCAGAGGGAGGATTCCAGCGCTCGGTAAGAAAAGACACCGACATATCCCTTGCAAGAAGTACCGTGTCCAAAGTCTTACATGAGGTGCTAAATGCATTAGAAAAAGCACTGTGTCCAAACTGGATTAAACTACAAATGAGCGAAGAAGAAATTAAAATGTCGAAGGCACATTTTTTCAACAATTTTTGTATTCCCGGAATAATCGGTTGTGTGGACGGGACACACATAAAAATTACGAAGCCCCACCAAAATGAGCATCTGTTTTTTAACAGAAAGGGTTACTTCAGCGTTAATGCGATGATGGTGAGTTACAAATATGAAATTTGTTGTTGATATTAATTCATTTCTTTTACAGATTTGCGATTCAAGAATGCGTATAACGGCTGTGGATGCATGCCACCCTGGCTCCAGTCATGACGCCTTTATATTTTCTTTAAGTGCTGCCAAACAATATCTTTCATCCAGGTATGTGGGCGGAGACCATAGATCTTGGCTACTAGGAGATTCAGGATATGGCTTGGAACCATATTTACTTACCCCTTATCGTCATGCAAACGCTGGGTCACCACAGCACAAATTCAATTTACAACACTCCAAGGCAAGAAATATCGTTGAGAGAGAGAGAGAGTCCTCAAGAGCCGCTTTAAATGTCTTCAAACAACTATGCCATATGTCCCAGAGAAAGTTGTACAAATGATAAATATATGCAGTGCTTTGCACAACATTTGTCGCCATTACAGCCTGGATGTCTTTGCTTTAGATGTAGTGGACGATTTTCTGGACGAAGAAGTTGCTGATTATAGCAGCCATCTACAAACTGCCGCTGTATCCATTCGAGATGAAATCGCAAATAACTTAACGCGTATAGTTTAATTTTCATATTTTTTTATTCAATAAAAAAACAATAAAATCATCACACATGACTGAGATCATTTAATACTATTAATAATTAGTAAAATTAATTATTCGGTATTTTTAGTATTTGGTTTTAAATAAATATCCCTTTGGACTCGAATTTCTTCAATTTCTAGCATCTTTTGTTTAATAATATTTTTAGCGATCAAGCTTTCCTGCTTGGCCAGATAAGACTTTCGACGATCGTCGTTTTGTTCGGCAATAAGCTGGTTTTGTTGCGCCACTAATTTCGTCAACTTATTCATATTTGCAGAAAGAAGCTGCAATGTATCGGATATCTTCTCAACTGCACCTGCTTCTGTTGCCATGTGCTTTTTGAGGCAATCTTGTACACTGTCCTCATGCCGTCGTTTGCGTGGTGTGGACTTTGGTCCGCCGCTGGCAATTTCATCAATACTTAAAATGGCATCCAAAGAATCGTTTTCCACATCAACAGAATTAACGCTCACTCCAAATGAAGCGCTATTTGCAATGCCTTCCACCGCCGTGTAAATTCCACATATTCGAGCAACTTCTTCCTCATTGGGGGTCAGGGTAAATTTATTGAATTGCCTTCCTCCAGTAGCTCTGCTTTCGTTTTTGTTGTGTGCGATTTTCTTCCGGATGCAGCCTTTCCAATCGGACCATACCTATTAAAAAAATGTTAATGCAGTTCACATATGTACATACATGATATTTTTCTCACTTTTTTCCAGCCGTTAACGTCTTTTTACGGTGGACTTTCGCTATTTAACATTTTGGCGAGGTCTGCCCACAAAGCCTCCGCAGCGACGCGATCCTCTTTAACGAAATTTTTCGCCAAGTCGGGGTTTTTTCAATAAAATTTAAAAAAATATTTTCCTGAGTTTGGCTTTTATGTTTTCCCCTAATAAGAAAAGGAAAGTATTAATTTTTGTGAAGAAATCCAAATAACTGGCTCAAATACTAACATTTTAAGTTTTACAAGCAAATTCAAAAATTTTCTTTTTTTTATTAATTTAGACTTACTTCACCGCTTGAAATACAATAAATCCAATAATTTCGCGCTCTTATTTTTGACCGATATCAAAACGTCAAACAATTTGCGAAATCGATTTCTAGAATATGCCATATCGCACCGATTTCATGTTCGAAAAATGTGTATTCGTAATCGCAAAGTGGTATTCAGAACACCCTCTCACGATTTCATTGTCATTTTCATGCGAAAACGATTTCTGGAACATGCCTGATATATCTAAAGATCCGAGATCCGAGATCACCCAAGTATGAAGTGATAAAAATTTCAAAGTCCTTAGTGTCCTGGTTCGTTAGTTATAGGATGTTGCCTTAAGGCAACAGGACTTTTACAAAATTATTATAAACAAACTAAACTCATTTCCAATGACTTGTTTTTTTTTAATAACTATCTTACCTTTATTAACTTATATTTTTCCCTTGGTTTTACAATAAAACAGCAATTTTAATCCTTTTAAACACTTTTTGCCTAAACGCCTTTTTTCGCGATCCTGACAATTTAACTCTACGAAAAACGCGTACTGAATGAACCCTTGCATTGCTTACAATAGAACAATTCACTGTAAGCTTACACAATACACCAGACTACAAACATTCTTGAGAATCAGCAATTCCTTCGTTTTGTTGGGTTAAGAATTTGCGTGGCACGCACTTTGCACGGAGCCTATGTGCAGTGCCGTCTCAGCCTCGAGGCATTAAGGGGCCCACTAAAAAATTAGAACAACAAATTTCTACTTGTTGAAAGACAATGCAAAAAAAATTATATGTATGATCGCGACGCAGCGTAAATAAAAAGAACAAACAAAAATTACTCAAAATTATTTATTTGCTTATGCGAGCCACTTGAAAAGCACGCTTAAACCACAACAATTTCTCAGAAAAGCAACCGGCGTCAAAGCTAATTTTTTTTTTCAGCAATTAAAATATTTTGCAAGGGTAGGCTTCAGCAGAAGCACATCATGTCGGCGCCACAGATTAACCGTTATGTCATTCAGACAAAATTATATACGAGCAGACAAAAAATATAAGAATATTTGCTTCTGTTGAAGACAATTTACAACAGTGGTCGGCAAAATTTCATTTCCAGCAGCAGTCGACGCTCTGCTGACACACATGTTCCATAAACTACTTCACGCAACGCACGATGATGTGTGTTCGGCTATTGCGTCGCTGCTAGTACTGCAAACAATGTACTACAAACATGAACACAAATACCAGCACAAAAGCAGCAAAACGCATACATGCTACAAAGCCCTCAGAAGCGTTTGCGTGCCTCTGATTTACAATAACAATTATGTTACGATCATTAATGAACGTTTGTGTTTGTGCAAACAAGAAATGTTTAAATTCTTTCTTTCTGAGAAGCATTTTGTCTATTTAAAATTTAAATTCACTTGTGTAAATGCTCTTAAGCTGTGAAGTGCTTCAAATAATTAATAATATTAGTAATATAAGGAATTCATTCATAACCGGAATTTTCTCAATATATTGTTTTGCGGAACAAAAAGGTATGTACCTATTCAAATTATTATTTTTATGCATTATTTATTTTTTTTATTTAAGGAAAATAATATGTCTGACAAACAACATGAAAGTGGAGCACAAAAACGTAAAAAACGAGAAGAAAACGCTGCTTAGCTCAATGAGCAATTGAAAAAAACACCAAAACTATTCCAACATGGTTTTACTCGCAAATCTGAGAATCAATCTCAGCATCCCACCACAACAATATCTACTTTAGCGCCAGAACCGCGAACTGTACAGTGTATAGAACAGATTGGCGAAAAACAAGATGAAAGAAATTTTAAAGGTGCAGAAGAGAAAAATGAGGAAGCGGTCTTAGATTGCATAACCGAATGTAATTTAGCAGTGGAAAAAGAAATAGAATACCAGAGTTATATTGATTTATGGAAAAATATCACAAACGAATTTTGGTGTACTAGTGATTCAAAAGAATGTCAACATTTTGAAAGTTACTTTTCTGCTTCATTACGACATAATGGCAACGGTGAAAATCGAAATCTTACCAGTTCTATTTTTTTCGTAATCATATAAGTGGGTGCAAAATTAAAAGAGAGTGGCTAATGTATTCTCCATCTAATAGGAATATTTACTGTTAAGCATGGTGTTTCTCAAAAACAATCACAATTTCAAAATGGATTTTCTGATTGGAGGAATGCTGCGCAACGAATTCAAATGCACGAGAAAAGTGAAGCACATGGAACATGTGTGCAGACATTGATACGCAGGCGCAGTACTCTTGCACGGATTGATTCCTCTTTGGAGATTCAATTCAACAAAGAAAGAGAATATTGGGTAAATGTATGTCATCGGATTGTGTCAGTCATAAAATTTATTTAGTCTCGTGGATTAGCATTTCGTGGGCAGAATGAAATACTTGGTTCACAACATAATGGTAACTATTTGGGTATTTTAGAACTATTGGCGCAATATGATCCCTTCCTCAGTTCACACTTACCTAAATATGGAAATCAAGGAAAGGGGAAAAATTCATATTTATCTGCAACCATTTGTGAAGAAATTATTGAAATCATGGGCGACAGAGTTGTGAATGATATAGTGAAGGATGTTATTGACGCCAAGTATTTCTCCTAAGTGTTGATTCAACGCCAGACATAACACATACTGATCAGTTGACTTTAGTTTTAAGGTATGTTTCGAATTTAAGCGGAGAAGTAATGGAACGTTTTTTAACATTCATTCCAATTGAAAGCCACACGGGGGAAGACATGGCTAACATAATTTTAAATAAATTAAAAAAAATTAATATCGACATAAAACATTTGAGGGGACAATCTTACGACAATGCATCAAATATGTCTGGTGGTTATAATGGGCTTCAAGCGCATATTAAAACAAGTAAGGAAGGGCTAAGTTCGGGTGTCACCGAATATTTTATACTCTCACATGATAAAGTGATAATCGAGATTTCATTATACGTCATTTACATATTTTTCAAATACCGTATTTGTGTAAAGTTTTATTCCGCTATCATCATTGGTTCCTAATGTATATATTATACAGAGAAGGCATCAGATGGAATTCAAAATAGCGTTGTATTGGAAGAAGGCGTGGTTGTGAACCGATTTAACCCATATTTTGTACATGTTATCAGGGTGTTAAGAAAATATTATATACCGACTTTCAGTGAAATCGGTAGAGTAGTTCCCGAAATATGGTTTTTGATCCATAAGTGGGCGACGCCACGCCCATTTTCAATTTTTAAAAAAAGTCTGGGTGCAGATTCCTTCTGCCATTTCTTCCGTAAAATTTAGTGTTTCTGACGTTTTTTGTTAGTCGGTTATCGCACTTTTAGTGATTTTGAACATAACCTTTGTATGGGAGGTGGGCGTGGTTATTATCCGATTTCTTCCATTTTTGAACTGTACATGGAAATGCCTGAAGGAAACGACTCTGTAGACTTTGGTTGACATAGCTATAGTAGTTTCCGAGATATGTACAAAAAACTTGGTAGGGGGCGGAGCCACGCTCACTTTTCCAAAACACTTACGTCCAAATATGCCCCTCCCTAATGCGAACCCTTGTGCCAAATTTCACTTTAATATCTTTATTTATGGCTTAGTTATGACACTTTATAGGTTTTCGGTTTCCGCCATTTTGTGGGCGTGGCAGTATGCCGATTTTGCCCATCTTCGAACTTAACCTTTTTATGAGGCTAAGAAATACGTGCACCAAGTTTCATCATAATATCTCAATGTTTACTCAAGTTACAGCTTGCACGGACGGACGGACAGACAGACATCCGGATTTCAACTCTGCTCGTCACCCTGATCACTTTGGTATATATAACCCTATATCTGACTCTTTTAGTTTTAGGACTTACAAACAACCGTTATGTGAACAAAACTATAATACTCTCCTTAGCAACTTTGTTGCGAGAGTATAAAAAATAATACGCTCGCAAATTACGCTCCGTGTGCTGCACACTCATTAAACCTAGTTGGAGTACATGCTGTAGAAAGCTGCGTTGGAGCAGTCTCATTTTTCGGATTCATGCAAACACTTTACAACTTCTTCTCGCGGTCAACTTATCGTTGGGGGACTTTGCTTAAATGTCTATCAGAAGATGCTAAAACTAAATCTGGTTCATTTGTTCTGATAAACCTTCTGACACAAGGTGGTGTGCTAGAGCTGATGCCACTAAAGCTTTATCAAATGGATATGAGGGCATACAGCAAGCTTTACATGACCTAATAAACAACGTAAATCAGAAACCAGAAGTTATTCACGAAGCTAAGTGCCTATTAAAGGATTTAAATGAAAAAGAAAATGTTGTAATGTCTGTAGTTTGGAGTGTCATTCTAGCGCGGATTAATGCTGTTAGTATATCTTTACAAAACAAACAAATTGAATTAATTTCTGCAGTCAATCTTTTAAAATCGCTGTTAGACTTTTTGATCGCAGAAAGAGAAAATTTTGATTACTACCTTACTAAAGCCAATGAGATTATAGATACTGAATGGACTGATGAAAACCAACGTAATAGGAAACGAAAAAAAATACTATGAAGGAAATGCAGAAGATGTTGTGTTTAGAGGACAAGATAAATTTAAAATAGAAACATATTTGCCAATATTTGATAGGCTTTGTGCAGAGTTGGAAAAACGCCTTGAAGCATACTCAGAAATACAAAACTTATTTGAATTCCTAACAACGTGTTTAATAAAATTTGATGAAGATTTGAGGAATGATTGTGAAAAGTTTAGAAAGTGTTATTTCGAAGACATTGAATGTGACTTCGCTGAAGAAATGATACATTTTAAATATTTTATACTGACATTAAACGATTTAGAATCTAACAAATTTTTGTCGGCTCAGGAGTCTTATAAAATATTTGTTGATAATATGTCACAATCTTCATTTCCTAATGTCATGACAGCCTTGAAAATATATAGATGTCTGATGATAACAAATGCTACGGGTGAACGTAGCTTTTCAAAATTAAAATTAGTTAAGAACTGTCTACGTTCATCAATGACTCAGAATCGCTTAAATAGTCTAGCTGTCATGGCAATAGAAGATGATGTATTAGAAAAAATCGACTTTGAAGATGTTTTAAAAATTTTCACTACCATGAAACTTCGAAAAGTGAATTTATAAAGTAAGCTATTCTACTATGTATGTAACTCGAATGTCAAGAAAAAATTATTTTTTTGATTTAATAAAATACTAAGTTTAATGTAAAAACTTTTTTTGAATGCCTTTCTTTATTAACTGTTTATTAAAAAAATAAAAAAATAAAAAAAAAAATCACATGGGGCCCAAGATAACTTTTCGATCTGCTTCTGGCAAGTCTTCAAGTAAATAACGATCTTTACCAAGCACTTGCTTAACCCTCTAACCGGCCAATTTTTGTTTGAGCTGAAAAAATTACCATACACTAATTTTTATAAAAGGAACAAGAATCTGAAGTCAGATTTAAAAAAATTCAATAGGTCACCTTCCAGGTTGGAAAAAGTGAGGTCTGCCTTAAGGCATACTTGCCTGTTGGCATGTAAAAAAATACGGATTAATTTATTGCAAATTATTTAAAAGAAAAATGTTTATTTCAATAATTTAAAGTAAAACGTATCAAATTCAAGTTTAGTTATATTATTTCATAAACAATATTAAATAAAATAAAAGATAAAGTAAACATATATATTGCATAGCAGTAAAAATTCAAATTTAGTTATAATATATAATACAAAAGTGTTTATGATTTTGTGTGAAACAACTGAAAACATTTTTTTGACGACGATAAACATAAATTTAACTGACATTTTGTGCAATACATTTGGGTTAAAGATTTGTAGCCTGTCATCATACACATATGTTTTCCGTCTCGCCCTAAAACATCTGGTATATGACCAATCCCATCGTATCGAATATCAGCTGGTGGTGCATAGGTGCGTCGATAGCAGGTTCTCATTTGTGGACTTGCCTTTGATGGTCTACCCACTTTATTTTTATATCTTTCGTTTGATAGGTGACACAACACATCAGCAATTTCCACTCGAAAATCTGGCAACTTGATACGATGCCTGTGCGTAGGATCCACATCTTGAATACGGTGGTAGATGATATATGCGTTGACAACCGCTATATCCAGCATATGATAAAATAAACGTAACGTCCATTTTTTGGTTTTAAGACGGATATGATAGCGTCCTATTAGGCCATCCATTAAATCGACGCCACCCATATGCCGATTGTACTCTTTGACTATGGTTGGGCAATCGATATCCACATACTCTTTTTTCTTTCTATCAAAGCGCGTCACTTTTGGGGGTTGACAGGTATCAGTAGAAGTGCAGAAAGGCTTAACGCCAGCATACGTGGAAACAAGTCGTACACATTTTGTGTCTTTCCACAGTACAGACGTTATGTCAACTCCAAAAGCAGTACCCACAAATTCCTCGGCGTAGCCCCCGTTCTTTATTTTTTACATCGATGTCCTTTGAGAGCTTACAATTTGGAAGTCTATTGGCACGAACCGTACCAAGTGCATAAATTCCTCTGCTTCGTAAATAAACAAGCAATGCCAATGACGTATAGAAATTATCAAAGTATACTATGTGATTTTTAAAGTTGGGCACGGTTTGTGTTAAGCGGACGACAACGTTTCCGGTTGCTCCCAAGTCAGGTGCATCTGCTACAACATCATTATCACCAGCACCTCTGTAGACTTCAAAATTATACGAAAACCCATATGAGTCACATAACACAAAAAGCTTAACACCATATTTGTGAGGTTTATCTGGCATATATTGACGTAAGTTTGTTATCATCTTTGTGGGACACATTTGCTCGTCAATACATAGCCTTGGTGATTTGGGTACAGAATTAAAGCGTTCATTTAATGTATCTATGAGTGGACGAACTTTGTAGAGCTGATCGTACCCTTCCTCACCCTTTTTCTTCATATACGAACTGTCATTGAAGTGCAGGTATTTCTTGATTTCATGAAATCGTTTTGATGGCATCGCAACTCTAACACATTCAAGTGAGTGTTTCGACCAATAACTTTCAATATTTGGATAGCGAAACATAGACATATATAATATTATACCAATGTAAATTTTCAAATCTTGTCTGGTCAAATTGAAATCAGAGTTTATGTTTTGCTGATGAGCGTAAAGATTTGTTTGGCTGACAATATCGTCCAGCAATTTATTTGTAAAAAAATATGTAAAGCATTTAAAAGGAGTATTCAATTCATTAAATGCTTGTGGTAATTTCTGTTCACCATAGAATACAATTTCTTTCCGATGTAGCTGCAAGTTTTTTTTTCCAAACTATATTTTTGAACTGTGAACATTGTTTTGTACAATGCTTCACAGAACCAAAAAATCCACCAGAGTTAGATGGAATAGAAACTTCACCTTCTTCAATTTGTGGTAACGGTGATCGAGCTCTTTTCCTTCTTGGTGGCTGTTTTGTTGTTTTATTCATTGCGTTACTGCTGGTACTTGGTTGCTCGGAAGAAGGTGGAGTAGACTCATTGGGTTCATCTACACTTATATTAATGGCCGATGACAAAAGATCTATTGCACTTGCATTATATAAATGCTCAATATAATGATCGATTTCTTCAAAATCTTCATTTGCTAATTGCATGTTAACTTCTTGAGCGCTATCATCGCTGTCAAAGTCTTCTTCATTCACGCTTTTATCATCTTCTGAGTCATTATCATCAACAACAGAATTCATTAATTGTTGGATAGCTTCTTCGCTCATAAGCGACAAATTGTAACGTTTCCGATTATTTGACATGCTTACGACTACGAAACACAATACAAATTATTAAAAAAAAATTATAATGTATAAAATATGTTATAATAGTTACATGTTTTGCTTTCAACTACAAAACATAATTTTATAAATTACTATTTACTTTTAAACATGTTAAAATAATTACGAATAGAATTTACATACTTACAACTAAATAATTTTTTTGAGCGGGCGCCGGCAAGTGTGCCTTTAGGAGTAGTGAACTTTTAGCTTGCTAGAAGCTTGTCTGTACAAATTTTTTCACAAAAAACTTTATACTAGTAAACCAAAATATTGTATCTATACTGTGATATTTTTTTAAGAACAATTGTAGCACAATTATTATTTTTTTACATTTTCTGAAAATGCGCTTTGCATTAAAATAATTTTTTGCTGATCTTAACACCAACTTTTGACATTGACTGATCACTGGCGCCAGAACTCATAAGCAAAGAGCATGCAAATGCTTGTTTTATGCAGCTGTGACATTTTACAACAGAAATTTACAAAGGTAACGGTAAAAACTTTTCGGGCTGTTGCGCTATTGCAATTGTGCTTAACTATACCTTTTGGTAGCATTGCCGGATAGAGGGTTAATTATAAAGAGACCTTTGTAACGTGGCTCCAGCTTTCTCGACGTTGCAGTACTAGAAGGTTAATTTTCGATTAGCACTAAGCCATTAACGTGGAATTATTTTGGTTTTGAATGATGATCATTGTATCGCTTCTTAGCTTGTTGTCATTTCTGATTTACTGCTTCACAAGTTGCTTCTCGTAGTTTTTTTATATCTTCTTCACTTGTTAGATTATTGTCGTGTAATGCTAACAAAACTTTATTTTGAAGGATATCTATTGGCGAAAAACTAAATAAAAGTTCATGTGGACTTTTACCCGTAGTTTTCTTTTTCATCGTGTTCATTGACCACTGGATGTTGAATAGATTCTCGACCCACTTTTTGTCTATGTTTGTCGTTGGGAGTAACATTGACAAAAGTGTACGATTAATTCGTTCGGCATGACCATTCGCTCTCGGTGTTCGTACTGCATTTAATATGTGTTTAATATCGTTGTTAGCACAGTAGCTTTTAAAATCTTTAGAGTTAACGGCTGTACCTCTATCAGTGATGATTCTTTCAGGAACTCCAAAATAACTGGTACATATCTTCTCGTAACGTTTCTAATACGTGCTTCGTTGCTGTACTCTTTACTGCTTTAATGATCGTACACTTCGTAAAAGCGTCAACTATGACTAATATGTGTTCGTTTCTTTTCGTACTCTCGATAAATGGTCCTAAATGATCCATATGAATGGTCTTAAATGGTATTGGTACGATGTTATCGAAATGATACTGTCCTTCAATTTTACCACCTTGACGTTTGTTATATGCGCATTCAACACATGCTTTTAAATGTGATTTAACGATATTACGCATTCGTTGGAACCATATATACGTTTTCATCTTGTTAATGGTTTTTTCGAAACCCAAGTGACCATTTTTATCGTGACATTCTTTTAACATTTTATGTCTTAACGCTTTCGGAACAACCCATAATTTCTCTTCTTTTTCGATTCTAAATAATCTATCTTTCTCAATACAAAATTCTTTCGAAATTTGTTTATCTTTGATTTTAATCTTTTCGACGATCTATTTTATATTGTCGTCCGGTAACTGCATACTAAACAACCAATCGTCTGATGTAATCGATACTTTATCTACTCGTAGAGTTGCTACATCTGTTTCTTTAGCGTTTGGACACCGACTTAATGCATCGGCATGTTCCATGCGTCTACCTTGACGATGTACAATATCGATATCGAATTCTTGTATCCAATTCGTGAAATAAATTCTCTCTTTCTTAAAGCAGTTTTAACAACGCTACAATCGGTTACAACTTTTACTGTTTTACCGTCGATGTAGTACCGGAATCGCTCTAACGTTTCAACTACAGCTAAAGTTTCAAGTTCGTAACTGTGGAAACTTCTTTCAGTATCGCTCGTCGCTCTACTGTAATACGCGACTGGTTTTATTCCATCGTATTCGTTTTGTAACAATACACCCGCTAAACCAGCTGAACTAGCATCTGTATGAATTTCGTGATTTCCATCTACTCGATATGCAACTAGTAGAAGTTTTGACGTCAGTTTCTGCTTTAATTCGTTAAAGGCTTTGTCTTGGTCGTAATTCCAATTAAAGATTTAATTTTTACGTAGCAGTTTTCGAATAGGTTCGGATATTATTGCGTAACCTGGAATGAATTTTCGAAAATATCCACTCAACCCTAGAAATCTTCTAACTTCTGTAGCATTTGTTGGTCGTTCATAATTCTGTATTGCGTTCGTTTTAGCTTGGTCTGGTGTTAAACCATTCGGTGATATTTGATGTCCAAGGAGACTTATTGTCGTTTTCAAAAACTCGCATTTTGAAATATTCAATGTCAAATTAGTTTCTTTTAAAACTTCTGTCGTAAGTTTTCGAAAAATTTCTTCGTAGGTATTACTGCAGATAAGTATGTCGTCCATATAATGAACCATATGATCTTTCGTTGCTTTTTCTTGGATTTTAGGCATTAAACGTTGAAATACTATTGGAGCGTTCTTCAGTCCAAATGGAATTCTTTTAAATTCGTATAAACCGTCGGTAGTAACAAAAGATGTATACTTACGGCTTTCTGGTTCGATTTCAATTTGATAGTACCCACTATTCAAATCAAGCGTTGTGAAATATTTATAACGCGCTGCTTCCTGAAGACACTCTTCAATATTTGGAAGTGGAAATATTTCTTTGACTATTAGTTTGTTTAAACGTCGATAATCAATGCATAATTTATCGTTACCGTTTTTCTTTTTTACAATCACAACTGGACTTGCATATTGTGATACTGAACGTAGTATTATATCGTTTTTTAATAAATCGTTTATCATTTCGGAGACAATTTGTTTTTTAGCTTCTGGTACACGATATGGAGATTGAGACACAATTTCATTTGAATTTAATTCAATTTTCATTTTCACCATATTAGTTTTTCCGAGTTCATGCTGTTGTTTGCAAAAACATTTCTATTATCGTTTATAATTTTCATTAACGTTGTTTTTACAGATTTATCATTTATTTCACATATAATTTCATTTTCATTAACGTAACGTTTTATTTCTTCAACTTTAATATCTTGTTCGTGTTCGTGTTCTACTTTTATTTTTCCGTTTTGAATATTTAACCGCCAATTGTTTATAAAGTTTTCTTGACCTAATAAAATGTCACTAGGTAATAATTGATCGTCTACCAAATACAAGGTAACTGGTATAGTAATTCCATCGATTCTTAAAATTAGGGGTATTCGGGATCTGTTGTATTTGCCATTGTATTTTTGTATTCGTGGTTTCTGTGGTTTTTATAGTAAATGTAGTAAAAATCCAACAACAAAATATACATAC
This sequence comes from Bactrocera tryoni, assembly GCF_016617805.1. Classification (NCBI taxonomy): domain Eukaryota; kingdom Metazoa; phylum Arthropoda; class Insecta; order Diptera; family Tephritidae; genus Bactrocera; species Bactrocera tryoni. The sequence goes on from NW_024395824.1 coordinate 4,699,911, forward strand.
CATTCAAATACAGCAGTGTAAGAAAATACAATAGTGCGACCCTATTGTAATTGTGGTTTTTGTTTTGTACATTTCTCACAGCTGATCACAATTAAAAAGATGGCTGAAATGATGGACGCTGTAAGTTTTTATTGCTAAGCTTTTTTTTAAATATTTTAATAAAAAGTCTATTTTACAGAAGTTAAAAAAGGAAGCTAGCCACTGAAATCCTGAAAAAAATTTCGACTCTTCAAGAAACAAAGCGCATGTTTTATATACTTTAGCATCATGAGCGCTACCCACATGGCCCACTACAATATGTCGAATTCTGCATTTGTGGTGACAAACCACCTGAGCTTTTATAGAGTAACGTCGATTTTTAGAAAAATACGTCGTGTGGTTATGGACGGGCGCTTCGGCAAGAGCAATCTCTGTTCCATCTACGTAACCAATGCAATATGGAAGTTCGTTGAACGTTTGGGAAACTATTAAATTTCTTTTAGCGTAATCTGGCCAAAATATAATTTTTGTCTCCAATCGATGGAAAGCTTTAAATACTCTTTCTGTTACAACGCTAATTGTGCTTCCATCGCCAATTCCAAAAATAGAAGCTATTTTCCTTATGGAAGCATTTTCACCGTAAGCCCCAAGTCTGTATAACACAACTGCTACTTGCAACTCTATAAAAAACTGTTTGCAGGAGTGAAATCGATTAAAAACCTCATCTGTTTTTGTTGTAATATATTTGCCACTACTGTATTAAAGATGTTGTAATATATTTATCACTACTGTATTAAAGTTAGCTACATATAATATTTGTCATAACTGTATTTGAAACTGAAGCCAACTCTCTTAGTTATATTCTTTTGTACCATTGGTCATTCGCAAATAAATGTTCTAGAAGACAAGACGTGTTGCTCTGCTGCTATTTATTCAGTTCCTCTAAACCGGCTGCGTCTAAGAATATATTAACCTACCAATTTCTACAGGTTGTATGTATTTTCTACAGTTTTAATTAACCCAACCGAATGAGTGAATTGAAATCGATCCACCCTTAACATTTGCTTCAACCTGGTATCATCCAGTTCACTTAACACATCCAAACGCCAAGTTATACTTTTTGGAATAAATTTCTCAATTCCTCGGCGGCACTGCATTATAATGATCACCTCTTCCATAGAGCAGTCTAAAATATCATCCACGGCTGCATCATCGGCATCTACAAATACGGAACTCGAATAAATAGCTCTTTATTTATAAGTATTTAAGTTACCTACCGTTCACATCAGCAATTTGATTTTCACAATTATCAACAATAAAATCTTATATTTTAGTTTTTTCGCTTTCTCGCGGCATATTTCTCACTTTTGTTTATTTGTTGTGGCACAAAAATCAGCTGTTCGGCAAATTTTACAACGACATTACAATGGGTGTGTTTGCGATTTTCTTGTGTATTGCTGAATTCGTTCTAAAAAGAGTAAATAATTACTACGAATACAACAGATTCCGAATACCACTATTGTTTTCACTGATTCTTTCGCACGCCGACTAGCACCACATAGTCCTCTGATTTGTATATCACACTTTATGTATTTGCAATTAAGTTTCTCACATAACGATTTCCGAATCATGCTACACTGAGCACCCGTATCAATAAATGCCTTTAATTTCTGACCGTTTAATAATGCGTCAACTTTAAAAAGTTCATCGTTTACACAAAATGTATTTCGTATTTTAGCTTCGGATTTACACTGAGAATCATACCTTCAATGCACTATATTACATTTTTCACATCTTTATTTACGTTGAGGTTTTTGACAATTTTTCGATATGTGTCCAAATTCATCGCAATTATAGCACTTTACACTTTTTGCTTTAAACTTCTTATTAGAAATTTCGTTTTTGTTTACATTCATACATGTTTTCATATTCTTTTATTTCGACTTTCGTTACACTTCGGTGTGAATTTATTGGCACGTTTCTTTTATATTCTAGCAAGGTTTCTCTTAGTTCCCCCATTGTATTTATTCGGTGGGCTGCTTTGCCACTTGTAGTTCACGATTTCGTAGTCCTTCTCTCGCGTACTTAACTATGTATATTTAACTAAATTCTAATGACACTGTTATTTTGACAGCTGCACGACTACACGACTGCAGGCCGACAGTTGTCGCTCTGGCTAACTTCAACATATTCTTATATTTGCCAACGGCAGTAGGACGACAGTAGAGTTGACAGTAGAATGGAAGATTGAAAGAGGAGGTAGAGTGGTGATGCCACTAATATGTAAAATGTAAAATTATTCAAAGCTCTAACAAACTTGATGCTATTTTACAAAAAAAAGCATAAAATAGCTCTATTATATCATTTGTTATAATAATTGATAATTTAAAACAAATAAATATACCTATTTACTTATTTTTTGCATACAAATTTTCACTTTGAACAAAATATTAAAATTTCATTGAAGTGCAAGGTATTAGTATGGCCACAACGAAATTGTGTACACACAAAATGGACAACAGCGTTGTTTTGTGTACATGTGTGTTCAGCACTTCACTCAAATTAAACCGTCGCCCAAATTAAGAATGCTATTTAGGCAATTCTAAAAAATATATATTTTACCAGGATATTACTCTACTACTATTGAATATATTAAACTTAAACTGTACCTTTACAAGTGGTATACAGAACTTGTTACTCGGCAGTCGATAATGATAAAGTGACTTCGAGGCTATTGTTCCAGTTGCTTATATAGGCTATGCTTATCGCTGCTCATACTATTGAGATGCTAGTTGTTTACTAGTAAATAACTATTTGGGTTGTTATTGTTTGTTGTACTGATAGTGCGCTTCTATTGTTTTAAGATAAAGTTGTTTTGATGATTTTTCTTTAATGTTTACTGAAAGATAAGGTTGTGGTTAAAGGTTAAAGTATTAACTCTCCCCTCTCTTGTGAAGAATAGATCTCCTGATCTATACTTGAGTCTTGAGTAGATGAGTCATTCCTACACGTTCTATGGTAGCGTTGTAGTTTCTTAGATATACAGTTGTTTGATAAATTATATATAGTTTGAATATTAAAAATATACTTAATCCTAGGACTACAAGTACTCCTATAGTTATGAACATATTCTTGATTGGGTGTTCTTCAAATGGTATTAAAATTTGTTTAATTTTTTAATGTTGTCAAATTGATATTCGTTTTCTGATTTCAATATTTCAAGAATGTGAATTCTTTCGATTCCATTAGCTATAATATAATCTTTAATTTCTTGTTCATGGTTGTGGAATACTTCTGAGTCAATAATAATTGTTTCATTAAATTGTATTAAATTCGATCCTTCAATTGATTTTCCGTTTAAAATATGTTTTCCTTGTAATACGACATTACCATGTCCTAAATCTATAATAGGTGCGTTATTTTCTTGGATAACATTACAATGGGCTTCGTAACCTTTGATCATTGGTATTGTACAATTGTCATTAGGTTCTTGTTTACAAATATATTTACTTAAATTACTTTTACATTTAGATGCTAATATTATTTTATCTCCACATAAACTTACGATTTTATTCATATCCAAAATGCCTTGACGATAGGATAATGGAGTAACTTTGTAAGTTGTGCATTTATGACTGGATATTTATAAATTACAATGAAAGTGTCGTCGAATCTACCTACGTGCGTGTCTGCATATTCGAGTATGTCAATAACCGGTATACTAGTTTGTCCCTTTCCTAATACCCTTTCAATCTCGTCCGCAGCAATAAATGCAGCAATAAATGCTGAATAAAAATTTCCGTTGTTCGCGAAATTAATTGTCATAGTTAAGTCAAATAACTCCTTGTATAATTCCTTTTTGTTTAATTGTCTTAATATTAAATGTTTTCATCATTATTTCAAAGTTGGAATTAATTTGTCTTTGTTTGTTATTATTTTCAATTATGTCGTTGAGTATTGTTTTAATTTCAATCAGGTCGACGTGGTCTGGGACTCCTAATGATAAATTTCAAAATCGATCCTAAGAAATCAAGAGATCTTGAGCGTCTGGCTCGTCCATTATTCAGTAGTTGTTTTCTGAGGATTTCTATTCTGTTGAACAATGCTGTTTCTGTTGCGTCTTCACTAGGCATCTCTCCTTTATGTTCGGCGATTTTGTAGTATGGTTTAAGTATTTTGCTTAAGTTCGTCATATGGAATAGGGACTCACGTTCTTGATACAAAAATGATGGGTCAGTCTCGGTTAACACGTACTTGCGATCTTGTAAGTCGGTTATTTCCTGAGCTAAGGATGTTGCTAGGATTAATGTTAGCGTTATCATCATCATTGTTTCTGAGGTTGTCCTTGTGTACGATCTTCCCCTCCGTTGTTAAAATTGTGTCCTCACGATTCTCTTGTACGGTTTTCTTCAAATAGCGTGGATTTGTTTTATTTCGTCGGTTTTGTTTCACATAAACTGTTTGTCCTGTTTTATATTCCTTTTGTGTTCGTTGTTGAATGGTTTGCTGCGGTCATTGAATGTTCAATATATAGCCGTTGGAATAGAGCTTTTGCTGCTATGCTATTAAATATAGTCTCGTTATCAGTCATTAGTTTATTACAAAATGGGAATATTTGTATGAGTACTTCCTCTAATATTTTGTAGAATTCTCTTTTGTCGTTTAATTTTCTCATATATGCCTATTTTGAGAATCTATCTATACATGAGAGATACATTGTTTTATCGATTTCAAATATGTCCATTTGTATTTGTGTGCCTATACCTTCAGGTATGGGTGTTTTTGCATAAACTTGTTTTGTCGGGTGGCGTTCGTATTTGTTCTCTTTACAAATGCTACAATTTCTAGTTAGTCGGATTACATCATTTTTTATATTTGGCCAATAGCAAGTTTCTAGTATCTCTAATGTATTATTTTTTGCGTTTCTATGTGCTCTTTCATGCGTATGTTTAATTATATTTTCTCTATCCTCTTCACTCGTAATGTCCTTTAATAGATTTTGACAAAAAACCTTTTTCTCTATATTAAATGAAGAGTTTATAATATCATGAATTTCATACCAGGTTTCTAGTGTAGTGTGAAATGCGGTCGTGATATTGGGTTTGATAATTTTCGTTAGTGTATCTATCAAGTCTTGTGATGTGATGTAATTAACATAAAATCTCTCGTGGTTTGCAAAAATTGTTGCTCTTTCTAATGCATTTTGTTCACATTTTTTTATCACAATTTGTGTTTTAAATTGGTTCAGTGGAGCGCTGACATCTTTAATTCTGATTGACGAGGATGATTCCTGCGAGTGTATTGAGTCGTTCGTTGTTACGTTTACTTGACGGCTGAGTGCGTCGGCTACTACATTTAAATCTCCTTTAATATATGTAATTTTTGCTCCGTATTCTTCTATAAAATGTTTCCATCGTTTTAGTTTTGAATTTGGGTTGTCCTCTGATATTGAAAAAATTAGGGATTGATGATCGGTGTAAATAGTAGTATTACTAGTGAGACCATACAGATAATTCCTAAGTTTCTTCAGTGCCCAAACGATTGCTAACATTTCTTTTTCGTTTGTTGAGTAATTCTGTTCAGTTCGCGTTAGTGTACGTGAAATGAATGCTATAGGTTTCTTGCCTTGTGACAATACAGCTCCAATCGCATGATTGCTTGCGTCTGTAGTCAAATCAAATCCTTTTCCAAAATCTAGTTGGAATAATTCTATTTGTTCTTTTAGTTTATTTTTTAGTGTTTCAACTGCTTTAAGTGCTTCGTCATCTAATTTTACATGTACTGAGCTACTTTTATTCTTTGAAATATTACCATTCTCTCCTCGTAGGTAGAGTGTTAATGGTTTCGTTATAGATGCAAATCCTTTTATAAATTTTCTATAATATGAGGTATTCCCAAGAAAGATCTTAAGTCTTTCAAATTTGTAGGGGTTTTGTACCCATCTGTAGCTTCTATTTTTCCTGGATCTACTGTAATTCTACCGTTTTTAATTATATGTCCTAAAAATTCTTGTCTGTCTTTGAAAAATTTTTGACTTTTCATCCGAGATTTTCATGTTGGCTGCGTGTAAAGTGTGTATTATATTGGTGATATCTTTCATGTTGTTCAGGGTTAGCTGAATATATTAGGACATCATCTATATACACGTATGCGCATACTCCTATGAATGGTTCTTGAGGATGTCGTCAACGCATCTTTGAAAGATCGACGGTGCGTTTTTCAGTCCAAATGGTAGTCGTAGAAATTCATATTTGGCATTATTTATTGAAAATGCTGTTTTTTCCCTGTCTTCTTTTTTTATTTTAATTTGATGAAATCCTGATTCTAAGTCTAGCGTCGTGAAGTATTGCGCTTCTCCTAGGTTTTGGAGCATCATGGTGATGTCCGGAATGGGATATTCATCAGCGATTGTTTGCGCATTTAACTTCTGGAAGTCAATAACCATGCGTCTTTTTGGGTTGCCTTGCTCGTCATTCCCTTTTTTAGAAACTGTCCATATGGGTGAATTGTACGGGCTTTTGCTTGGCTGTATTATTTCATTATCTAATAATTTTTTTATTTCAGTATCTACAAATGCTCTATCCGCTTGGGGGTATGGATACTGTCTGACCCAAATAGGATTATTGGTTTCTGTTCTGATTTCTGCCTCTACTGTAGTTACGTAGGGTAATGTTTTACTCTGGTCATTTCTTTTCATTAATTCAGTTATTTTTTTTTTATACATTTCTTCTCCTATCATATAATTTATTCTTGTTAATTTATTCTTTTTCACAATTAATACATTTCTTTCGGTATCTATCATTGCTTTCATTTGCTTTAAACCTTTCATTCCTATCAAGAAATCGAAATCTTGTAAGGTATCGAGTTCTAAAAATTCCATACTGAATCCTATTATATTCACTTTCTTTTTATATTTAATTAATGATTTACCGTGTAAAGTAGCGGCTTGTTTTTTACCTTCTACTTCTATCCTTTTTGCGTGAGGGAATTTTGGATTAACATAATTTTCTTCTGCACCACTATCAATTAAAATATACACTGAGTTACCTTCTTCTGTGGTCCTTACAAGCATTGGTAACCCATGCCTTAGAATAAAAAATATTCTTCCTGTTCGTATTCTGTATTTGATTGTTGATCGTGTGTAATTTGGTTGATCCGTTGATTCTTCGGTTGTATATTAGCATGACTTGTATTATTTCGTACTCGTTTGTATCCCAATGCACCTGCTACCTTCTTAAATGGATTTTGATAATTCTGTCGAGGCTGCGGATTTCGTGGTGGTTGTTGCTGATTCTTGTTGTAACCTTGTCTCGTTGGTCTACGGAATATGGTAGATGAATCGATATCCATTGGTTCAACTGGGGGTTGTTGTTGATAAGAATAATTATTCTGATGATGATTGCTGAAATTATGATTCAGATGATGGTTGTATCGTGGAATGTACTCGAGGTTCTGATGGCGTGAATCATGTTGCATTGTACGGGCGATACTGTAGGCATCTGCTAATGTTGTGCAGGCTCGTGCATAGATGGCATTCTTGATAGCTACACTTCTCAGTCCAGTGACGAATGTTCTGATTGCTTTAGCTTGGATTTCTTGCGTCAATACTTGGATTATTCGTTCTTCCTTGTGTGTCATCTCAATCTTGGATAGCACTACATTCAATGCTTGGTTCACATTGTCATAATATACATGCAGTGGTAGTTCTTTTTGTTGTATTTTCATCATATCTTCCTCCAGAACGTATATTGGTCGTTTGTCGGCATAGGAATTGTCTAGCCTATCGATGATGTCTTGGAAGTTCCTCTTTACGTTGTGGTTGATCAGGATCTGTGCTGCTTTGCCAGTAATTTTTCCTCTGATCATTATTAATGCTTGGGCATATATATTATGTCCTTCGAATTGTCGTATGTCTTCCATTAATGTGGTTGCTACTTTCCTCCAATTCCTGTATTCGTTGTAATCACCATTAAATTGTGTCAGTGTTTTAAACATATTCAGATCCACTTCTTCTGGTCTGGTGTAAGAACATATTTGTTCTGTTCGTTGTGGAATGGTTGCACTTCTTCCTAATTGTAGTTCGGATAACTGTCGTTGCAGATCGGCGACTACGTGGGTTAATGCAATTAAATTTGCTTGTTCTGTCATCTTGCTGGTTTATTTGTTGATTTATTTTACTAAAAATAGGTCTCCAGTTGTATTCTTGGAGCGCTGCTTGATATGGTATTCTTTCTATGAAAGCGTGTTGTTTGCTAAGGATGGTATATTGATCCTTTACTTTCAATTTGTTGTCGTATTAGGATTTTTATGTGAATACCTTTTGATTGACGTTGTGTGGGATGATGCACTGGTAAACTTCTTGGATGGTTTAAATGAATCCTTTTTTTGTTTCCAGGGACTAGGTTCTTCCCTTTCAGGCAGACTGACTAAGGATATTATTGATGATCCTTTTTTGTTGCTGCCCCACGTTGGGCGCCAGTTAATTTATTTACTCGTTATGAATAAAATAAATATAATTTTAAGTCAGCCAATGAGATTGGTACTGACTGATCCTTAATTCGTTTAATAATTCACAGTATACACATGTACTTAAGTATTGAATATATTAAACTTAAACTGTATCTTTACAAGTGGTATACAGAACTTGTTACTCGGCAGTCGATAATGATAAAGTGACTTCGAGGCTATTGTTCCAGTTGCTTATATATGCTATGCTTATCGCTGCTCATACTATTAGATGCTAGTTGTTTACTAGTAAATAACTATTTGGGTTGTTATTGTTTGTTGTACTGATAGTGCGCTTCTATTGTTCTAAGATAAAGTTGTTTTGATGATTTTTCTTTAATGTTTACTGAAAGATAAGGTTGTGGTTAAAGGCTAAAGTATTAACTCGCGCGATACACTGTATTTATAGCTTTATACTGATGTAGCGTGGCGTGCTGTGATTGGTTGTTTTAGGTGGCGTGATATTTGCTGTAGATTCTTGTGGCATGATGTTATCTCCCTTTGTTTGATTGTTCACGTTGTATGTGCGTGATATGCTGTTGCTAGGTGATATTGTTACATATATATATTATATATATAGGTGAAGGTATTAACTCCCCCCTTCTTTAATAAAAATATCTCCTGATCTTTTCCTTAATACTGCGGTGATGGCATCTTTCTTTATTAGATGTTCCATTCCTTGTGATTTCAGGATTTGTTCATATTTCTTCTGCTGTTCTTCCTTTAACTTAAGTGTTTTACATTTTATTATGGCATAGGTTAACTTAAATCCTAAGGATGTCAGTACAATGATTATGCAGAGAGTAAATATGGCTATGCAAGTATTCCTTATCGGGTGTTCCTCGAATAGAACAATGAATTTGTGCAGTTTTTCTATGTTATTAAATTTATATTTTGATTTTGGACTTAGTATGTCTAAAATTTCTATATTTTGATTTCCTTGAGATAAAATTTATTTTTTAATCTCCTCATCTTGATTGTGGAACGTTATGTCATTAATTTTTATATTTTCTCTAAACTGTATCAAATAATTTCCGTTTAATGTTTCATTATTTACTTGGTTAAGTCAGTTTACTAATACATTAACTGAACTTATTTCTAATATATCTTCATTCTTTTCTTCTATCGGGTTGCATTGTGCTTTATTATTTAATAACATTGGAAGGGTGCACATATCTGGTTGTGGTTCTTTACAAATTAATTTTGACATAATGTTTTTACAATTGTCTATTCGTGTGATTTGTTGGTTACATTTCGCTATTTGTTTGTCCATTTGAATTTTTCCATGTCTGTATGAAATTGGTGTTATGTCATATGTTTCACATTTTTTATTGATTACAGGATATTTTTATACTATTATAAATGCATCCCCTATTCTACAAATATGAATATCTGCTTATTCCATTATATTTATTACCGGAACTTCGTTGTTTTCCAATTTCATAACTTGTTCTTTGTCTTTCATATTCAGTGATGCTGAATAGAAATTTTTGTTTTTTTGCGAAGTTAATCGTTAAAGTTAAGTCTTGTAATTCTTTATAGATCTCCTCAAGCATTGTTTGCGATTGGACTGTTTTATAGCTAAAGGTTTCTAAAAGTTTTTCAAAGTGCGTATTTATTAGTCGTTGTTTATTATTGTTTTCTATTATGTCGTTAATTTGAGTTTTAATCTCTACCGCATCATCATGGTCTGGTACCCCTGTTACAAAACTAAGTATTGATCCTAGAAAATTAATACTTCTTTTCTGTTTCCTAATTAATAATTGGTTTTTAATACATCTATTCTATTTATTAGTGCGAGATCTGCATGTTGGGTTTTCGCTGAAGTTGCCGATGAGTGTAATTACTCGTAGTGTTGAAGTATTTTTGTTGGGTTTACCATATGGTATAGATAATCTGATTGAGTATAAAAATATGAAAATATATGTATGTTAAAACGAAATTCCTATCCTTGATTTTCGTTGTCTCATATTGGATTGTTTTGTTGATTAGGGTTAGTATTATTAACGTTAGGTAATACATTTCGAATGTTATCTTTGTGCACTAATTTATTTTTCGTGGTTAAAACGGTATTTTCTCTGTTTTCTTTCACAATATTACATAACGTTTCGTATATTTTTCGCGTCTACTGCTTTTTTCGTATATTATTTGTTCTGGAGCGTAATCTTTTTGAGCTCTTTTTTATTTAGCATGAACTCCTGTCTTTGTTTAATATTTTCACTTCTTTTTCCACTAGATTTTGGTTAAAAAATAAATCCACTGGTTTCCTTTGAGTGACCGAATGAATTGTTATATTGTATTCGCGTACTGCAGAATATATTTCTTCCTGCGTTCTGACTGCTCTATCTTTAGCTAATGTTCTTGCTATCTCCGTGATTGTTGAGTGCAACCTTTCTACTTGCGCGTTTGATGTCGAATGACCGTTTGCTGTGAGCGTATGTCGTATTTGTACAAGAATGATAGAATACAAGATTACGACTCTAGTTTACAGTTAGTTTTTTTCGGTTTAGCTCTTGACAATTCTTACAAAAACAAATACATTGTGCAACAATTTCGTGACGTCACACTTATGCGTTGAGACGAACAAGCATAGAAATGCATACAAATTGTAAACAGAAAAGTAAACACTTTTTGAAATTCCCAAAATAATATTAATTCATTCGTATTTGCAGGAAAAATTTCAGTGGAATGTTTAGAATATTGTTGAGAAAATATGTATATAATTAGTTTTAGGCACATCCACAATAAATAGAGTAGCATGTGTGGAAATTGTTCAAACGGAGAAAACCAGTGTAAGCGTACTGTTGTATTTATTTAAATTTCTAAGCATAAATATATTAATTTTTTAAAATGAAATGTGCAGTGGCTTGTTGTAATAATTATTATGCAATTAAAGGATTGAAAACGAGTTTTTTCAGTTTTCCGGCCGATTTAAAAGTTGCCAAAAAATGGGTGTTATTTTGCAAAAGAAATGAGATGTTTAATACTAAATTAATAATTTCACAATTCTTTTATCATAATTTCATACAACTGATACATCTGAACTTATAATATATGAACATATATATTTACATACAACACAAGAAACGTCTTCTCCATTTGAATCACAACTTAATAGACAATTTTATTATCAATAGGCCGATATATTTCTTTAGAAATGATTCAAATCTTTTCACTCAACAATATTCAATCGCTTCACTAAAACTTTTCATTACAATCGAAAGAATTAATAATATTTTGCGAATTTACAAAAGTGTTTACTTTTCTGTTTACAATTTGCAAGCCATTTGACAGTTTTTCACTCTTCTTCTTCTCAACACGTAACTATGACGTTTCATAATGGCGGTTGTCGTAATCTTGTATTCTATCATTCTTGGTATTTGTAGTCTGTTGAGCAGTGCTGTCGTGCCTACGCCGACGAATACGTTTTCATTGTCTGTCATTAATTCCGTGCAGTTCGGAAATATTTGTGTTATTACTTCTTCTATAATTTCGTAAAACTGTACTTTGCTGTGTAGTTTTCTAAAATATGCATATTTTGTTAGTCTGTCTATACACGAGAGATAATTCGTGCTGTCTATATAAAATATATCCATCTGTATGGATGTACCTGATTTTTCTGCTGTCGGACTTTCGCCTAAGAGTTGTTTGGTGGGATTTCTTTACTATTTGTTTTCTGTACAGTTCTCACAATTTTTTACTACTAATTCCGTGTCTTTCTTTAACCTTGGCCAATAGCATGTTTCCAATATCTCTTTATAATTATTTAGGGCGTTCCTATGCGCTCTTTTATGCGTAAACTCTAGTATGTTTTCTTTATCTGTTTGTTCAGTTATGTCTTTAAGTTTTGTTTGCGTGAATACTTTAAAATATGTCGCGAATACTGATGCTATACTTTCTCTTATTAGGTGCCAGTTCTCTAACGTTGAGTGAAAAGCTGTCACTATTTTTGGTTTCATAATTTGTTTCAATGTTTCTATCAGGTATTCGTTAGTCTTGTATCTAATCTCATAACGTTCGTGGCGTGGAAAAATTGTAGCGGAAGTTTTTGTATTCTCGTTTGCTGAGATGAGTTCGATTTGTGTGCGGAAGAAATTAAATGGTTTTGTTACCATTTTTTTATTACGTAAAGCAGATGATTCCGCTGAATGTATTGAAGTGTCGGAGAGTGTATATACTTGTCGGGATAATGCGTCTGCGACTACATTTTCATGTCCTGGTTTGTATTTTAGCTTTGCTCCGTATTCTTCAATTTAATTTTTCCATCGTTTTAGTTTTGTGTTGGGATTTTTCTCGGATATAGAGAAAATTAGTGATTGGTGATCTGTATAAATCGTTAAGTTGGCTATCCGTAGAGGTAATTCCTAAGTTTTTGTAGTGCCCATACTATCGCTAACATTTCCTTCTCATTTGTCGAGTAATTTTGTTCTGTTGTAGTCAACGTTCTTGATATAAAGCTGATTGGGTTCTTTCCTTGGCTTAATACTGCGCCTATTGCGTAGTTACTTGCATCCGTGGTTAAGTCGAATCCCTTTTCCAAATCTGGTTGATAAAGTTCTACTTTTTTTTTAGCCTAGTTTTCATTTCTTCCATAGTATTAGTCGCTTCTTTATCTAATTTAATCATTACATTAGTACTTTTATTTTTTGAGATGCTCCCATTTTCTCCTTTTAAATAAATGGTGAGGGGTTTGCATATACTTATGTGCAAAATTTTTAACAAATTTCCTGTAATAGGATGCTAGTCCCAAGAACGATCGTAGTTCCTTTAAATTTTCGGGTGTTTTATATCTATTTATTGCGTCTATCTTACTAGGGTCCACGGAATTCAGTTGTGGTTTGAAAAAATTTTGATTTTTCTTCCGAAATCTTCATATTTGCGGAGTGTAGTGTTTGGACTATATTTGTAACATCTTTGATATGTTGCTCTGGGTCAGCAGGGTAAATCAAGACGTCGTCGATATAGACATATGCACACTTCCCAATATATGTTCGGAGAATATCATCCACACATCTCTGAAATGTTGCCGGAGCGTTCTTTAATCCAAACGGTAATCGGAGGAACTCATATTTAGCTCCATTTACCGAGAAGTTTGTTTTTTCCCTATCTTCTGGTTTACTTAATATTTGGTGGAATCCAGATTCCAAATCTAGTGTTGTAAAACGTCCCCTCAATATAACAATAGCGTATGTGCTCATACGCCATTATTTTTTTATTGCATATTTAAAATCTCAATCATTGGTTCTATGTCTGGTCAAAATTTCGTCAAATTCTACTTCCACAAAGTGGGTCAAAATGTCATTGGAAAAAATGGTGTATAATTTCATGTTCAAAAATTTCCTTAAATAAATGTATAAGCTCATATGCGCTATTTTGCTTGAAATTGCCACTGCAAAGTTGTTAAAAGAATAATAGTGTACGCGCATTTTACTCCATTTTAGCCTGTAGAAATAAATACAATTTATCAAAACTTTAACTCATAAAATAGCTTATAATAATATACACTATTGTTTGATAAATAGTTTTATTCCGACCATTTCTATACTCCACATAAGCTGTTTTATTTTCAATACAAATTCGAAAGTCTTATCAGAAATTTACAACAGTAGTAGCCTATGCGATTTTTACGTTGTTTTGACTACATGAGTGCCAAGGAAATATTGTAGTCACTTGAAATTTCAGCTTGCAAATTCATTTCGCAGAGAAAGTTTGTTCATTAAAAATATGGATTTTAAACATCGTTTTTTATATAATGTAAGTGAAGTAAGTAAGGTAAATATTAACAGGCTGTGACACGAAACCACCAGTCGTTGTGGAAATTGCTCCAAAGACTGATGAGTTTGATTTCGCTGGACATAGAGATACCTCAAACAGATGATGAGAATGGTACAGACTTCTCTGCAGGATCGTCGGACGAGTATGTCCCCGATTCGGATGATGATGCACTGGCTTTGGCAGATGAATTAGATAATTCAGTGATAAAGGCAGAAGATGTAGTTTTAGAAGAAATCGCAGACTGTGGTGATACTTATATCAAAAACAAGAATGAAAATGAGAAAGGTGAGTACAGCAAACAGCTTTTGAGAAATATTGTTTGGGTCTAGCCACGTCTAACTCTGAAATATTTCCGACCAATAGATTAAAAGTCATTAATGGGTGCAGAATAAAAAGAAGTATCATCGCAACAAAGGGAACCCGTATGTCACTAAGAGTGGCAAAAGAGTTGAAGAACATGTTCCGAAACCCATTGACTGTAAGTGCCGCCATAATTGTACAGAAAACTTCTCAGAAGAAGAGCGCACAGAGATCAATGCAGAATATTGGAAATTAGGCGACTATTCGAGGCAGCGACTGTTCCTGGCCAATTGCGTGAAAATTGAGAAGTGCAAAAGGACGTTGACAATTGGATCACGGCTGGCAAATACATTTAATTATACACTCAAAGCTTAACAGGTATGCAAGAAGTTTTTTTAAATACTTTGAACTTGTCAGATGGCGCAATATCTGTGTTAGCCAAGAAGATGTGCCAAAATGAATTTACTGATAAGAGGGGTCAACATGGCCACCAGAGAAAATTAGGCGAAGAGATAGTTGCGCATATCAAACAGCTCATCGAGTCATTTCCAGCCGTCGAAAGCCATTACACTCGAGCAAAAAGTCAACGACTTTATCTTGCCTCCGACTTAACAATATCAAAAATGTACGATTTATTCAAAGAACTCCACCCGGACGCTATCATTAAAGAAAACGTTTATTGCCAGATATTTTGCATGAATTATAATTATTCTTTCCACCGTCCAAAACAGGACACCTGCTTAACATGCGAGAGGTACAAAAACGCTGAGGACAAAGACTCATTTCAGAAATCCTATGATGAACACATCTTAAATAAGACAAAGGCAAGAACTAACAAGCAAACTGACAAGGAATCAGCTAAAAGTAACAGTAATTTAAAAGTGTTTACTTTTGACCTCAAGTCAGTGTTAACGACTCCTTGTAGCAACGTAAGCACGATGTATTACAGTCGAAAGTTCGCCACGTAAGTATAATAACACATTTTACGACATTGCCAGTGGAGAAGGTTACTGTTTTCTATGGGATGAAAATCAGGGTCAACGAGGATCGGACGAAATTGGGACCACAATATGAAAATGATGAACTCGTTAGACGAATCGGTAACCGATGTTATATATAAAAATGACTCGGTAAATTGGCTTATTGTTAAATTACTCCAAGTGAACAAAATTCAACGAAAACAATTATTATACAAGGAGGAATGGGATGGAGACTTGAAAGTAATTGATATTGGAGGAACGCGAAAAACAAAAGAGGTGTTCAACTTTTCGTTTACTGGCAAATAAAATAAAGAGCTGCCAATTTGTAATCGAAAGCTGCATGATCTTCAAAATTTGTGCAAAAAGAGTGTAATTCCTCGTGGCTCGCAGTCATTTTTTTTTAACTTACGAGGTGGAAATAAGCGAAATTGTTTAGATGAGCCAGATGTAGCAGATTAAGAGAATGAAGACGAAGGAATTTCTAGTTGTTTTTCATTTACGCAATGTATGCCTACATTTGTCATAATTTTTTGTTTATAATAACCCAAACTGGAAAGTAATGAATAAATGCCACTGAATTAACAAAACTATGAATTAAATACTGTTTTATAATGTTACAAATTGATATTTTTGAGATCAAATATTTTAATAAAAATACCGTTAAATTATTGAATAAAACAGCGTATACCATACAAAATAAAATAGTGTATCAGATACATCATACGAATTCCTTAAAAAATAAAATGGCCTGTATGGAGGACTTGCGCTTTGAATAACATAATTATGGTCTTAAAGGATGCGTAGAATAAAAACACTTGGTAAATTTAAAGACAAGAAACGGTATAATGTACTCATCGAAAAATCCACTATGAAGAATTTTTACTTACCGCGATATTGATGTCTTAATAGACATCTGATTTGACAAAAACTTTAAACTCGGTTTTCTCAAAACCCAAAAAAAATTATACGTTGTTGTTATATTGAGGGGACGAAAATATCTTGCTTTCCCTAAATTCTGTAACGTCATTGTTATATCTGGAATTGGGTATCTATCTGCGATCGTTTGCTTATTCAGTTTCTGAAAGTCTATCACCATTCGTTTCTTTGGGTTTCCCTCTTCGTCTAGTCCTTTCTTTGAAACTGTTCATATTGGTGAGTTGTATGGACTCTTGCTTTCTTTAATAATGTTATTTTTTAATAATTTTTCTATTTCTTGCTTTACGAAATCTTTGTCTGCATAAGGGTATGGATATTGACGAACCCAGACTGGCTCTTTAGTCTCTGTCCTAATTTCTGCTTGTATCGTTGTTGTAAACGGTAATATCTCATTATTATAATTATTCTTCATTAGCTCGTGTATTTCTTTTTCATAGGTTTTATTCCCTTTCGTATAATTAATTCTTTCTTGATTCCTATTCTGTAGAGTATTCTCCTGTTCAAATGTTGCCGAGTAGTCAAACAGATCTATTCTAGCTTTTATTTTACGTAAGGCGTCTCCCCCTAATAGTATGTCGAATTCTTTTAGATCTGCGGTTTCATAAAAATCCAAATCAAACCCTACTAAGTTAATTTCTCTTTTATGTGTTACTACTGAAGTTCCATGTAGTGTTTTAAATTTTATTGGTTTATCTAGTCTTATCCTTTCTGCAAATGGATAGTCTTTACTTATATAACCACTTGTGGCACCTGTATCTATTAGTATATACACGTATCTTCCGTCTGGTGCAGTACGTCGGAGTGTTGGAAGACCGTGATGCCTTATAAAAAGTGTTTCTGTTTGTTACTAGTATTATTGACGCTAGATACCTCATTATATAAAGATCCTGCATCCTCGTCTTCACCTTCTTTGATCTGGTTCACTCGTTGGGCCTTACTTTGTGGTGCGAGTGATGTCTCATCCCGTGATCGCTTGAACTGTTGGCCAAAGTTTTGTACAACTTGCCTGAATGGATTATTGGGTCTTTGTTGAGGCGGCAGCTGTCGCTGAGGATATTCTTGTTGTTGATTTCTTTGCGTATGCTGTGCATGCCTACGGAATCGTCCTGATGAGTCTACATCCATAGGTTCGACTGTTGGTTGTCTTTGCCGTTGATACTGCTGTAACTGTTGGTATCCTTGCATCATGGGTTGCCTCATCTGTGATACCCGTGGTATATATTCTAGCTGATGATATTGTGAGTCATGTTGCATGGTTCTCGCGATACCATATGCTTCCATGATATTGGTGCAGGCTCCGGAGTACAGTGCATTTTTAGTTGCTGCACTTCTTAGTCCCGCGATGAATGTCCTGACTGCTTTGAGTTGTATCTCTTGTGATAACGCATTCATCACGTTCTCATTTTTGTGCTGCATTTCTATTTTGGATAATACAGTGTTTAATGCCTGATTAAGGTGATCGAAGTACACGTGAAGAGGTTTGTTTTCTTGACATGTCTTCATCATGTCTTCCTCCAGGACATACAGTGGTCGCTGATCTACATAGGAGTCATCCAGTCTGTCTATTATTTCATCAAAGTTTAACTTTGTGTTATTGTTGATGAGTATCTGGGCCGCTTTCACAGTTATCTTTCCTCGAATTAATATTAATGCTTCCGTGTAGATATTTTGTCCACGGAATTGTTTTACATTGTTCATTAATGTAATAGCTAATCTTCTCCAGTTACGATATTCCTGATAGTCTCCGCTGAATACGTTTATGGCTGATTTGAAGAGGTTTAAGTCTACCTCCTTTGGATCATTGTAGATACAAACTTCGTCCTCGGCTTCCGCTATGGGAGCTGGTCCTAGGTGAGCTTCGGCGAATCTGCGTTGTAAATCTACCACGATAGCTTGAAGAGCTGAGAATTCTCGTGATTGAGCCATCTTTGTTTTTAATTTGAGACACTTGAATACTTTTTGAAATTTTTTTTGTTTTCTACTCGTATTCTCACTTTGAAGGAAATTATTTTGATTCCTTTTAGCAGTGGGTCCCTGCTCGGGCGCCAATTAAGAATGCTATTTAGGCAATTCTAAAAAATATATATTTTACCAGGATATTATTCTTGGGTTTCTCTTTATCTATCTATATAAATAAAAATGAATTGTTGTTCGTTAGTCTGATTAAAACTCGAGAACGGCTGGGCCGATTGAGCTGACTTTGGTTTTAAAATGTTTGTCGTAGTCCAGGGTAGGTCTAAACGGTGAGCTAATAAGGAAAAATTACGAGTAAGATAGAGTAAAAGGGCAATTCCATTTTCCCATATAAAATTTGACCACTTACTTGCTGTCAAACATTTAACGGTATTTGTACTCTCAGTTCCACTCGAATTGAAGAACGCATTAAAACAAGACTTTTGAATCGACAACATAATATCAACTTTGCTCATAACATCGTGTATTTAAATTTCAATTTCAAATTTCAAAATATATAAATATAATCAATGTGTTGCCATGTTTGATGGTGCCAACCTTACAGTGTTACCAACCCTCAAAAATACTTTTATTATAATAACGGGGCATCTCTGCCTGTGCAGACTCCACATTGCTCATTGCTTACTAGATATAGAATACTACATACTTAGTTTTACCATATATGGTAAGCTAGAAGCTGTCTCTTCAGCAGTTTAACAGCGCAGTTTTCATTTATATGAAAATTTCGAAGAGGCAACATATCCTATTTCCACATATGCTGACGGCATTTTAATTTTGGTAATATGAAAATTAGAAGTGCGAGTTAAGACGGTTGTGTTATATTATAAAAATAAAGGACATTTTCAAAATAACATTTAATATTTAGTATAATATTGTTAATTTATAGAAATATTATGCAAATTGGGTTGGGAAGTCTTAAATTTAATAAAATTATACAAGCATAAATCAAAATATCATTTCACAATTATTATATAGTAGTACAAAAATATAAATTCTTATTTTTTCCAGAAATACATTTGTAAAAAAAGGATCTTTATCCTTTGTTATTATCTTATTTTTTCCAAAAATACATTTGTAAACAAAAGGATATTTATCCTTTTTTTTTGTTCCACACAAAAGATTTAAGGAGTTCAAGAGCTCAAAACGTGCCCTACATCAGCTACCTACCCTACGCTTTTGCGCAAATGATTATATCATGATAGCAAATGCCCACATACAGATTTGGCAATGGCAATAATAGTTAGTATTCTATAAATTCTATCCTGTCGAGATGCCCTGTAATAAGTGTATCCGAACGTTCCATTGTTTTGTCGTCTCATGTAAAAAGCACGTGTATCCGAACGTTACATTGTTTTGTCCATAAAGTTAGAGACTTTTTGCTGCGCTCCTACTTTAACATCCTTGGTTTTGACATCTCATGTTAAAAAAAAAGAAACATTTAATTGGAGAAATATTGAAATACTGCTAAAAGTGATTTTCTTCTCGCTGCTTACAATGCCGAGGAAAAGAAAACGACCTGACATAGGTCGTCGAAGTCGTGTAAATGTGCAACGAGCTACTTTACGCTCCAACCGCACTAATGACCAGCGAGATGCTGATAATGATAACAGTCGTACAAGTATGGGAGAATTACGTTCAAGAGTAAATAACTATCAAGTGGATAGGGGGAGAATGGAACGAGTTCGTGCACATCGATCAGAACAGCAGCGAGCACGGGATAACGAATTTAATCGATTCCGCAGACGCAATGCTCCTGTAAACCTCGAACGAGGAGCATTTTCCTACGATCCGGAATTTGATTATAGTGCCGACAAATCTGTGACGATTGGAGAAATGTTAATCATTTGTCAACATTGTAAAGCATTAAAGTGCAGTAGTGAACCTGCAGAATTATGTTGTGCTGGTGGCAATGTACAATTGCTTCAATTGGTTCCACCACCTGAACCGTTACACTCATTAGTTAATGGGATGGAAAGTGAGTCTAAACACTTCTTGGCTAACATCCAAAAATATAATAATTGCTTCCAAATGACATCGTTTGGTGCGACGCATATAGTACAAGACGGGTTCATGCCTACTTTCAAGGTAGTATACCATAATTGTTTTAGTGAAATTCTAATTTGTATTTGTATCACAATTAATTTAACCAGTTCTTAAACAATTACAGATACAAGGACAAATTCATCACCCACTGGGGGCAATGCTGCCAGTGCCAGATGCAGATCATAAATTGTTGCAAATTTATTTTATGGGTAATCAAGATGTGGAAGTTGATACACGTTGTGGTCATAATCCAACCGTCAAGCGAATCATTGTCCAACAACTGCAAATATTTCTTCACGAGAATAATGAATTAGTGAAGATGTTCAAAATGGCACTGGATCGGATGCAATCAGACAGCCATAATATTGTAATAAGAGCCGACAAAACACCTGCTGGAGAGCATGCAAGGAGGCTTAATTCACCGAAAATAGATGAAGTGGCTATTGTCGTTGTTGGAGAGAATTTGCAATCAAGAGATATTGTACTTCATCGCCGGAACAATGAATTGAAACGTGTATATGAAACGCATAGAGCTTATGATGCTTTACAATACTCATTAATTTTCTGACAGGGAGAAGATGGGTACCATTTTAATATCAAAATGGTTAGTTCAACAACAGGTAATTAGATTATACAAAATAAAACATTTTATATGTTCAATAGATAAATGTATTTTTTTATCATATGTACTTCCAGGTGCTGATACACACAAAAAAGTCAGTGCCATGAATTATTATGCATGCAGAGTCATGATCCGTGAAGGTGAAGTAAATCATATTTTGATGTGTCAACGGCTCTTTCATCAGTATGCAGTGGACATGTACGTTAAAATTGAGACTGAAAGATTTACATACATCCGTCTTAACCAACAGCAGCTTCGATCTGAAGAGTACATTCATCTTCGCGATGCAATCAATGCTGATGGCAATGTAAATAATGTAGGAAGAATGACAATTTTACCGGCCACTTACATCGGAAGCCCGCGCCACATGCACGAGTACGCTCAAGATGCGATTTCTTATGTTCGAAAGTATGGCCGTCCAGATCTATTCATTACATTCACCTGTAACCCACAATGGATTGAAATAAAAAAAGAACTGCTACACAACCAAACACCACTTGATAGGCATGACATCACAGCCAGAGTTTACAAGCAAAAATTAAAATCTTTAATGAATTTCATTACAAAGCATCGTGTGTATGGCCAAGTACGTTGTTGGATGTACTATGTTGAGTGGCAAAAGCGTGGTTTGCCACATGTTCATATATTAGTCTGGTTTGTTGACAAAATAAGGCCAGAAGAAATTGATTCCATTATTTTAGCCGAAATTCCTGATGAAACGGTTGACCCAAAATTGCATACAATAGTAACTAAACACATGATACATGGACCTTGCGGAGTTATCAACAACAGCTCACCCTGTATGATCGATGGCAAGTGCTCCAAACGCTACCCGAGAAACTTGGTTGCTGAAACCACCTCGGGAATCGAAGGTTACCCATTGTATCGTCGGCGATCAGTTGAGGACGGTGGACGATCTCTAGATGTCAAGATAAAAGGACAAGATTTTCATGTAGACAATCGTTGGATTGTGCCGTTCTCGCCCATATTGCCCAAAACTTTTGAAGCTCACATCAATGTGGAATTTTGTAACTCTGAGAAATCCATAAAGTACATATGTAAATATGTTAACAAAGGTAGCGACATGGCCATCTTCGCAGTAACAAACACAAATGATGAAGTGTCTCACTATCAGATGGGTCGCTATGTAAGCAGCAATGAGGCTATTGGGCGCATATTTTCGTTTACAATTCATGAAAGACATCCCACTGTATTCCACTTGGCAGTTCAATTGGAAAATGGACAACGAGTGTATTTCAACCCAAACAACGCTGTGGATAGAGCGGCACGTCCACCTGTGACCACACTGACACGTTTCTTCTCAATTTGTGAAACTGATCAATCACATTGCTGTATGCTGATATGCCGCGCTACTACACACGGAACTCATCATCAAAGTCTTTTCAGCGTCGTAAACAAGGAACACCACTTGAAGGATATGAAAATGTATTTGCCACAGATATATATATATACAGTACATCCCAATAACGATGAATGTTATTATCTTAGATTGTTATTGGTGAATGTTCCTGGTCCGACATCTTTTCAACAATTGCGAACAGTTGATGGACATCTGTGTGCGACTTACCGTGAGGCGTGTCAATTATTGCGGTTGCTTGAAAACGATTCGCATTGGGATGATACGCTCAAGGATTCCGTGATATCTTCATCGCCGCATCAAATTCGCACACTGTTTGCGATTATAATATCGACATGTTTCCCTCAAATCCGAATGATTTGTGGATGAAATATAGGGATGACATGTCTGAGGATGTGTTGCATCGCGTGCGTTGTGAAACTTTGAATCCTACATAGGAAATTACGGCAGAGATTTACAATGACACATTGATCATAATAGAAGATATGTGTTTGTTGATGGCAAATAAAGTATTGTCGTGTTTGGGCTTGACAGCACCCAATCGTGCTATGCAAGATGCATTAAACCATGAGTTGCAAAGAGAACTCCATTACGATACTCAAGCTATGACCTAAGCAGTTCGCACAACTGTTCTGCAATTGAACGAAGAACAAATGATTGCGTACGATCGTTTAACACAATCTGTAAACAGTGGGTCTGGGGGGATTTACTTTCTTGATTCTCCTGGGGGTACTTGGAAAATGTTCCTAATTTCATTGCTATTAGCAAAGATCCGATCGCAAAATGAGGTAGCCCTAGCGTTGGCTTCATCTGGAATAGCAGCAACTTTATTAGAAGGCGGGCGAACTGCACATTCAGCCTTAAAATTACCATTAAACATGCATATCAACGAAACGCCAGTTTGCAACATTGCCAAAAATAGCGCTATGGCGAAGACTCTCCAAGTATGCAAATTGATAATTTGGGACGAATGCACAATGGTCCACAAGAGGTCGCTGGAGGCACTAGATAGGACTTTAAAAGATTTACGTGATAACCAAAACATTTTTGGTGGAGCTATGATACTGTTGTCAGGTGATTTTCGTCAGACTCTTCCAGTAATTCCTCGATCGACTGTTGCTGACGAAATAAACGCATGTCTAAAATCATCAAATTTGTGGCGGCACGTAAAGACACTGCAATTAACTACTAATATGCGAGTGTTTTTGCAACAAGATCAAACTGCGACTGTGTTTTCGAAGCAGTTGCTGGATATTGGCAATGGTAAGGTCGCAGTTGACAGCTCGACCGGATTAATGACTTTTCCCACAGATTTCTGTCACTTTACAGAATCGAAAAAGGAGCTTATTCAGTGTGTTTTTCCGGACATTAAACAACAATATAATAAACACGATTGGCTAAGTGAACGAGCAATATTGGCAGCAAAAAACAAAGATGTCGATGATCTCAATGCTACCATTCAGAATTTCCTTCCAGGAGAGTTGTTTACGTACAAATCAGTTGACACGGCCACAAACCAGGATGACGTAGTCAACTATCCTACAGAATTTTTAAATTCATTGGACTTGCCTGGACTACCACCATATCATTTGAAATTAAAAGTAGGGTCAGTTGTCATCATGCTGCGTAATATTAATCAACCTCGACTTTGCAATGGAATGAGATTGGTTGTGAAGAAACTCATGAATAACATCATCGAAGCTAAAATAATCAAAGGAAAATACAAAGGAGAGGATGTCTTAATCCCACGAATACCTATGATTCCAACGGATTTGCCATTTGATTTTAAGAGGTTGCAATTTCCCGTGCGTCTGGCGTTTGCGATGACCATAAATAAATCGCAAGGCCAATCGTTGCAAGTTTGCGGAATAAACTTAGAGTTTTCCTGTTTCGCACATGGACACGTTGCGTGTTCGCGTGTCGGAAAACCAACACCCTTATTTATTTACGCACCGCAAAAAAAACTAAAAATATTGTCTACCAGAAAGCACTATATTAATTAACTGTATATGATCATAACTGTGTTGTATTTAATTTAAGCAAAGATTTGTTTATCATGTTCACAGTCCAGAAACGAGCACATCCAAGAAAATTTTAAATTTTTGTATATGAAGTGTATAAATATAAATAAATGACTTAATATGTATATAATATGTGCATTTGGATCCTTAATGTCAACGTGTATTAGTAACCCTTTGTTTCCATCAACTTGGCTCCATCTACTTGGGAACCACTTGGCTCGCCAGCACATGGTAATATAGTGGAAGTACTAGGCGACTCGGACAAATCTGATTCGATCAGAACATTATCAATGTTGAGCTGCTGGCTGTCTTCAATAACATCAATATCTACCAGAACATTCTTGATGTTGGGCTTTTGGCTGTCTTCAATAACTTGAATGTCCTGTATGTCTTCGGCCGATAAATTTAATTCACAGAGTGTCTCCTCAGATGATGAAGATGGCATTGTAGAAACGTGTTTTGGTTTAGATAGCAGCTTTTGCTTTAATATATTTTTTTATACTTTTGCCCTGTTCACGCGTATTATTCGTTCTACATTCTTACCACACTTGGTACAAAATCTGAAGGTAACAGCGATTATGTTGTAGCATTCGTCGCATCTTAATAATAATTTAATACAATCTGGACAGTTATTATTTTTTTTCTGCCGTTCCATCCACTTTTTACAAAACGGACAATGCATTTTAAGGAGTTGAGGGATATATAGCTTCACTATAACTATATTATAGTTGTTTGAATTATTTATTTTCTCGATGATGTAGTTCTTCTTCTTTTCCTAACCATGGCCATCGTCAAAAAAAACGACAGATGTAGTTTGATAGTTATAGTGTAAATATTTGTCAGTATTCACTCAAAAAAAATTGTCTATGGTAAAATGTCACTTGAAATGTTAACGTCTCTTTGCTGTGCATCTATACTATAATTCTTTAATATTCCTAAAAATCTAAAAGCAGCAAATTTCAATAAAATTAAAAAAGTATTGTGTCGTGTGTTTGTGACTTAATAAATATGCCTCCAATAATTAGGCGGTGCGAAGTTCGCCGGGTCAGCTAGTTTAATATAAAAATATTATACAATACATCTGATTATATCTAAGGTTTATATTAAACTGAGTTGAAAGAACACACAGTGCGCGCGATACACTGTATTTATAGCTTTATACTGATGTAGCGTGGCGTGCTGTGATTGGTTGTTTTAGGTGGCGTGATACTTGCTGTAGATTCTTGTGGCATGATGTTATCTCCCTTTGTTTGATTGTTCACGTTGTATGTGCGTGATATGCTGTTGCTAGGTGATATTGTTACATATATATATTATATATATAGGTGAAGGTATTAACTCCCAAACGCACAAACACGAAAACAGTAGTCATCTACTTTTTCATTTTGTCTACGTACGGCACTTTGCATTTCGAAATGTATTTCTGCTTCATCGGGATAATTACCAAATTCGTTTTTTAAGTCTTTCGCGAAATCGTTCCAATTAGAATGCAGTCTTTCTGTCGCATCGAGCCACAATCTTGCTGCTCCTTTCATTTTACTATACACGGCAAGCAATAGACACTTTTCGTCTCATTCATACGCATGGATAGCACTATTTACACGTTCAACGAACTGTTCTGATGACGACGAACTCTTATTTGGTGGATCAAAGCTGGTATTGTTTCTGCTATTTCACGCACTGAATAATTATTTCGCGTTACAGTTGCATTCGAATTTGCAAAAGGGGAAATGTTATTGACGTTTCTATTTTCAATGTTGTTTGTATTTTCATTTGGCACACTTCGAGTTAGGGAATTATTTTGCATTTATGACAACACATTTTCTAAAATTCCGCGCATTTCGTCCATTTGTCTTTGTAATGATTTTTGTGTTCCGTCATCACACTGTTCACTATCATCATCCGTAACTTGTTCGTTTTTGTCCTCTTCGACTTCGATTTCATCCGACCCGATCGTTTCACTCAAACAACTTATGAGTGTTGCCTTCGTACCTGACACACTCTCAATGTTGCAATAGCTCTCATTTTTATAAACTCAAAAATTATGTACTTCGTTATTTTGCATATACACACGCGCCGTTAAATCGAATATTCAAGATGATGTACCGTTAGCCGTTATATCGAATGATCGAGATGATGCTCACTTTTTTACACGTTTAAATTGTAGGTTAAGTTATAACTTAAATTTTATAATACACTTTAGGTTTATGAAATCTGCAGGTTAACGTTTTGCAGTATTTCACAAGTATGTACGTATATGCGTTTCACTAAGAACCGTGTGTTCTTTTCGTTATACAAGTATGGTAGAAATAATGTGGTTTAAAAATCTGTATTTTGACGTTTTGTACGCGTGAAGTAATCCTACTTCTGATTTGAAAGGTAATTGAAAGGTTTTATTTTATTCGGACACTTTTTAATGTTCACAGGATGGTCTCTATTTATATATTAAATAATTAAATTATATCGGGTGATTTTTTTGAGGTTAGGATTTTCATGCATTAGTATTTGACAGATCACGTGGGATTCTCAGACATGGTGTCAAAGAGAAAGATGCTCAGTATGCTTTGACATTTCATCATGAATAGACTTACTAACGAGCAACGCTTGCAAATCATTGAATTTATTACCAAAATCAGTGTTCGGTTCGAAATGTGTTTCGCGCTTTACGTCCGATTTATGGTCTACATAATCGACCAAGTGAGCAAACAATTAATGCGATTGTGACCAAGTTTCGCACCTCGGTTTACTTTATTGGACATTAAACCAACCACACGAATGCGTACAGTGCGTACAGAAGAGAATATTGCGTCTGTTTCTGAGAGTGTGGCTGAAGACCGTGAAATGTCGATTCGTCGCCGTTCGCAGCAATTGGGTTTGTGTTATTCGGGACCACATGGAAGATTTTACGCAAAGATCTTGGTGTAAAACCGTATAAAATACAGCTCGTGCAAGAACTGAAGCCGAACGATCTGCCACAACGTCGAATTTTCAGTGAATGGGCCCTAGAAAAGTTGGCAGAAAATCCGCTTTTTATCGACAAATTTTGTTCAGCGATGAGGCTCATTTCTGGTTGAATGGCTACGTAAATAAGCAAAATTGCCGCATTTGGGGTGAAGAGCAACCAGAAGCCGTTCAAGAACTGCCCATGCATTACGAAAAATGCACTGTTTGGTGTGGTTTGTACGCTGGTGGAATCATTGGACCGTATTTTTTCAAAGATGCTGTTGGACGCAACGTTACGGTGAATGGCGATCGCTATCGTTCGATGCTAACAAACTTTTGTTGCCAAAAATGGAAGAACTGAACTTGGCTGACATGTGGTTTCAACAAGATGGCGCTACATGCCCACAGCTCGCGATTCTATGGCCATTTTGAGGGAAAACTTCGGAGAACAATTCATCTCAAGAAATGGACCCGTAAGTTGGCCACCAAGATCATGATTTAACGCCTTTAGACTATTTTTGTGGGGCTACGTCAAGTCTAAAGTCTACAGAAATAAGCCAGCAACTATTCCAGCTTTGGAAGACAACATTTCGAAGAAATTCGGGCTATTCCGGCCGAAATGCTCGAAAAAGTTGCCCAAAATTGACTTTCCGAATGGACCACCTAAGACGCAGCCGCGGTCAACATTTAAATGAAATTATCTTCAAAAAGTAAATGTCATGAACCAATCTAACGTTTCAAATAAAGAACCGATGAGATTTTGCAAATTTTATGCGTTTTTTTTTTAAAAAGTTATCAAGCTCTTAAAAAATCACCCGATAGTTCACAAAGTTTATGTAAAATCAGATTATATCGCACGGGAGGCTGCGTTTGCGTTGGCGGTTGAAATTCAAGTGTTGCTTTTGATGTGCCGGTGATGCCACTCAGATGATAATTAATATTTCACATAGGGTTACCTTACAATGGTATATCTTATTTACTAATAGTTCCTCAGTTGCCAAATTTGTATACATATCTTTTAAAGGTAGGACCTGACTAGAAATCATATAGATTGTATTAGTAGTACCATCTACACATACATATATCAGCCACAGTAAAGTGTGGTTCTCTAGTAGTATACAAGCATAACTATGTAAGTAGGGTAACATATGTATATTGATTGAAAGTTTCGAAATTAAAATTTTAAATCTCAATATACGAATTCAATATACATACATATATACCAACATCGGAAGGATAATTAAATATCTAATAGTTGAACAAAATTGTAAGAAAAACGAATGAAGCCAGTTGTAAAAAATTTAATAATTACTATGTTAAACACTAGTATAATATCAAAATGCAATAGTTCAACGGAGTGTTAACTGTAAAAATTCGGTGGCAACCACATTTTGTCAAATGTCAAGTAGAACTAGTTCCTGTGTCTATATTTATATGTCACTATTAATGGTACAACTTACATTAACTGGCGGTAGATGGTACGTGCTTATTCGGAAGCCTCGCCCACACAATTTTTGAACCTGACTAATCCTACAACATTTTTATCGCTTCCGTATCTGCACAATATTAACCAAAAAACCTTAAACACATCGTTTCATTGAGAGGCTTTGTGGAAGCAAAATCGTCTAGATGGCTAATAGCTTACGCATCTACAATTGCCTTTTTTGTTGGTGCCATACTAGCCCACATAGTCAACAATCGTAACGTTAGTATTGCAATATTGGGCAACGTGAATCTGTGGACATCTCTTCTAGTGGGGGAATAGTTAACATAACACAGTAGCTCACTAGAATAAGTGTAGTTATGCCTGTGAGTGCAATGCAAGCAACAACATCAAAAGTGCGGCGATCAAATTGCAGATATACATATTATAACAACGGAAACGCTTGCCAGTAGCAAACGACACCAACAGTCCCAAACCGTGCGAATTGCCAAACCAGCGTTATCGAATCATGCGGCAATCCACGTGTGGTAATGGCATACTTGCTAACTTGGTAGGAGTTAGGAATTCAGTTGCGAGCACCGAAAAATTAGTTGAAATAACTCGATTGTCATGAACGGCTGTCCTATATAGTAGGGAAATAAAATAACTGTCAACAAATCTTGCGTTTTACTTATACACCCAATGCGATATAGTGTCGCACCTAGACTCACAAAACGCGACGGAGGCTGATGACGATTCGGTATTCAGGAAAAAAAGGAGTTCTGAGGTTCTCGGACGGTCCGTTTTGATGGTTGGGTAGTGTAGAGTTGTGGTGTGTAGCATCCTAGGTGTAGGTGTGGTGTCTACGTCGGTGGTATATGTTCGAGTGGATTAGTGTGTGGTGTCTTCATTTGTAGATCGCGTTGGTGTGGTGTGTTATTGTTTAGTAACGTATATTGAAGAAAAAGGTGTTAATTCATCTGGCTAAAGAGAATGGGAACCGATTGATAAATTGAGCTCACTCTTAGTACTAAATCCACTCATAGATACGAAAGGCATACTTTGTGCAATTAGTGGGCTTGACAATTCAGGTCTAATGTTGTACCAGAGAAATCGGAACTTGCCACTTTATATCTTAATTATGTCCACTTACTATTGCTACACGCAGAACATCACCTCATGCAACAAATAGTCCGCCAAGAGCTTTATATCCATGACTCAAGCCCAAAATAAGGAAACTAATTTTCTTGAGAAAGACCTGCATTATATATAAGCAGAAGATGCGAACGCAGGATATACCAGCACTTCCACCGGAACGCTGCAACTTCGTTCTGCCTTTCACTATTACATACAAGAACTTCGATTATGCTAGACCTCTTCCGATAAAGGCGTCCATGTTAAGGTCTTCCACCTTCATAACAGGTTATCTGGTGGTCTTTGTTTGTTTTACGACAAAAATAGTGTACCTCGAGCTATGTACGAATCGTACAAAGAAGGCATTTACTCGCTTTGTCACAGAAAATATTTTGTGGATTTAATAAAAAAAATCTTACCTGAGATTGTTTAAAGTTTATCTCTCACCGCGCAGCTAATATACATAGATGGTTTATGGGAATCAGTTGTAAAAAGCTTCAAATTCCATTCAAAAAATGTAGCTGGAGACTACAAATTTTATTATAAACTTAGAACATTATTGATTCGCATTGAAATCGCTCTCAATTCACGGCCACTAACGACACTCTAAAACCAAGGCTTTTTCTCAAATCTGGCCATATTTGAGGCAGTCATAGAGTCGCTATCCTTACTAAGTAGATAGATGGGAAAGAAATAAAATTTCCATTATGATTATATGAACATGAATAGTACTGCTGAATAACTTCCGAAAAGGCGTCAAAGCTAGGAGATTTTGTCCTCATTTAAGAAGATCATCAAGAGGCATTGTTCTGTATACAAGTCTTGGTTCAAAACTGTAAAGATGTCCAAAAAGATGTATTTTTATGCTTTATTGATTATGAGAAAGCTTTCGACTCCATTAAACACGATAAACTTATGGAAATTCTTCATTCTATGGGAATAGATGACAAAGAGATTCGTTGCATAAGAAATCTGTATTGGCAACAAACTGCCCATGTAAGCATCAATGGTGATATCACCGAAGAAATATCTATTTCACGAGGTGTAAGACAAGGATGCATTCTGTCACCCTTGTTATTTAACATATATTCGGAAGTAATATTTCAAGAATCGGTAACCAGTATTGATCAAGGTGTGAAAGTTAATGGTATTTTCATAAATAATATACGCTATGCAGATGACACTACACTTATAGCCGATAGCTTGATGGGATTACAAGAACTTGTAAGCCGAGTTAACTTACGTAGTGACGAATATGGCCTACGCATTAACATAAACAAGACGAAGTACATGATTATTAGTAGGAAAAACATATACAATCACACACACCTCATGATTAATAACAGTCCAATCGAAAGAGTTAAAAATTTCAAGTACCTTGGTTGTCAGATCAATGAAAATTGGGATTGTTCAAAAGAAATAAAATGTCGAATCGAATTTGCGCGAACGACTTTTCTCAAATACAAAACTTATTATGTAGCCATGACCTCAACATCACAACCAAAAATACGTTTTTTAAAAATGTTATGTTTGGTCAGTGCTTCTCTATGCGATGGAAACTTGGACTCTAAAAATCACAGATATGAACAAGCTAGAGTCCTTCGAGCTATGGCTTATTAGAAGAATCCTAAAAATCCCATGGACAGATCGAGTTACAAACAGTGAAGTTTTTTGAGAAGAGTGAACCGCAATAGAGAGTTGTTAAGGACTATAAAACAAAGAAAAGCAGCCTACCTAGGACATATTATGAGGCACTCTAAGTATGAGCTCCTACAAATAATTATCCAAGGAAAAATTGAAGGAAAACGGGGTATTGGCCGTAAACAACTTTCGTGGCTTCGAAACATTCGACAATGGACAGGAATCCAGAACATTGGCAACCTTATAGATGTGGCGAGAGATAGAGAGAAATATGCTGCGATAATTCAAAATCTGTGATATTTTTATTATTTTTTTTTCTTTCAATATACAATATATAGTATATATTTAACATGTAAATACATTATTATATTAATATTAAGCTTATTAATATTGTACATAGTACTAAATGTTATATGATCACCAATATTCGAATACGAATTGGCAAATAAAGAAGAAGAACAGCAACCTAAAGACGTATATTTTATAGAAAAAGTCGTCGAAATAAAATTACCACAACACGACCGAATTTCCTATGACAAGCGACTTAACAAAGCTGTAGAGTTATCCCGTTTGTCACGAAAGAGGAGCTACTGGCCATAGCAAAGAAAATAAAAAACACCAAAGCGCCTGGATAAGATGGCATACCCGACAGAGCCCTGAAAGAAGCTGTAAGCTTAAAACCTTAACTGTTCGCTAAAATGCATAACGCTTCTATAAAAGAAGAAATGTTCCCCGACTCGTGGGAAGTACAGCGTTTGGTGCTGCTCCCAAAACCAACGAAACCACCTGAAGAACCTTCATCGTACCGACCTCTGTGTATGCTCGACGCAATGGGTAAAGTGTACGAAATTAGAATAAGAAACCGCTTGGAGTTAGCAATCTAGAAGCGGCGGATTACTAGCGAGACAATACGGCTTTATAAAAAAGAGATCCACTATTGACACACTACGCAGAAGTCGTCGATAATGCGAAATGTGCAGTAAGTGGCAAAAGATCGAAAGGTGACACAAAAAAGTAATTACCCTGGATGTCAAAAATGCGGTCCACAGGGCAAAGTGGGTACACATAATCAAAGCTCTGGATGAAATACGCGCCCTCGTATACCTCGTATACCTCGTATATATAATATTATAACGAGTTATTTTAAAAACAGAAGGCTGATTTTTGATACGGACGAAGGTACCAAGAGCTACTCTATCTCAAGTGGAGTACCCCAAGGCTCAGTGTTAGGCCCACTATTATGGAACCTCATGTATGACGGGGTGCTAAGAAAACAGCAACCAACAGACGTGAAAATAATAGCGTATGCAGACGATCTCATGGTGGTAGCAGTTCCCAAAACAATTAGTCGACCTAAGAAATAAATACATGAGTGCGTAAATGGTCTACGTCTCTTCTGTGAGTCTGGAACTGGTCGGAGCACAAAATAGAAGTTTTACTCATAAGCACCAGGAAGGTAGAAAAACGAATAGAGCTCACCCTAGGGGAGTGCGAGATTACTTCATAGCCGATGCTGAAGTATATGGGAGTAATACTGGATTCCAAATTAACAATATTTATAAAGCAATGATTTAGTGATATTGTATGCAGCACCAGTATGGATACAAGCAATGAATATAAAAGCGTATGCTAAACAAATAATTGCAGTGCAGAGGCTTCCTGCTTTTCGGACTATATCAACCGACGCTGCTGAAGTATTAGTCAGTATGCCGCTCATTGACATCCAGGGAGATGAGCTTGAGTGATTATATCAGCTATCAACGCCTAAAACAGTGTCGGCAAAGACAGAGGAGAGGAACAGAATACCAAAATGTAGCAGGAGCGGTGGAATTTCTCATCCAGAGGGCGCTGGACTCACCGACTTATACCAGGCATCCACTCGGATAGATTGCCGACATGTGGAGCTGGATTTCTATCTGATCCGAATACTTAGTGGACCATTCAAGAGGCATACCGGCCAACGAGCTAAACACTCTTTCGACATGCTTTTGGACCGTGCAAAAAGCTGTATTGAAGCATAAGATGATTTTGCCCGAAAAACTATTTGTTCCTTTTTTTAAGTCCTGTTTACTTTGGAATGCACTTTGTATATACTATACGAGTACTATATATAAAATAAAATCGTGTTAGTTACACTATTTATAACTCAAGAACGGCCAACCGATTTAGTTGAAAATTGGTGAGGAAAAGCTTACAACCAGGGGAAGGACATAGGTACCAGAGAACTGCAACGAGTAATAAATTTTTGTTTATACTTAAGTACTGATCCGTTACTCTGTCTGATTCTGCCAGTTCAGTTCATGTACACGAAGCGAACTGTTTTCTTCAAATCAGCGATAGAGAACAACTTTGTATCACTAGCGATCGGCTTATACCTGATTTGTTTATAAAAGTTCGTATCAGCAGAAAATACCCCAAGTGATGCAAACTCATGCCTCAGTATATACAGTAATAAACCTTTTCTTTGTTTACATACATATACTCACCTCTAGAAAATCTTAGGGTGTTGTGTTACACTTTTTTTGCTACTTTCATGGTAATTAGGGTGTTGTGTTAGCATTTAAACTACATATAAATTTTAAATTTTGATGACCGAAACTTTAAAAGATATTAAATAATGCAAGTGTTTACGTTATTTAAGTGATTATATTGAATTACTTTGCATAACTGTTCAATTTTATTGGGATATTAGTTGTTGTTTATTGTTAAATCAGTTGTTTTTTTTGTGCAATTTTTAAACACGCTTCAAGTATTTCCAAATTTTTGCATGCAGTAGGATACAATCCTGGGTGGTAATTTGTCGTTTCACATATACAAATTGACAACTCGTTAGCCGTTATAGGAAAACATCAGTTGGAAATTGAGTTTGAAAAGAAAGATATGTCGAAGTTTTTAATAAGAATACTTATTAGTGTTAATCAGTGCCGTCTTAGCCTCGAGGCAAATAAGGCAAGTGCCTATGGGCCCATCGGTACTTAGGGGCCCACTAAAAAAAGTAGAACAACAAATTTCTACTTGTTGAAAGACAATGCAAAAAAAATTATATGTATGATCGCGACGCAGCGTAAATAAAAAGAACAAAAAAAAAATTACTCAAAACTTTTTATTTGCTTATGCGAGCCACTTGAAAAGCACGCTTAAACAACAACAATTTCTCAGAAAAGCAACCGGCGTCAAAGCAAAATTTTTTTTTCAGCAATTAAAATTTTTTGCAAGGGGAGGCTTCAGCAGAAGCACATCATGTCGGCGCCACAGATTAACCGTTATGTCATTCAGACAAAATTATATACGAGCAGACAAAAAATATAAGAATATTTGCTTCTGCTGAAGACAATTTACAACAGTAGTCGGCAAAATTTCATTTCCAGCAGCAGTCGACGCTCTGCTGACACACATGTTCCATAAACTACTTCGCGCAACGCACGATGATGTGTGTTCGGCTATTGCGTCGCTGCTAGTACTGCAAACAATGTACTACAAACATGAACACAAATACCAGCACAAAAGCAGCAAAACGCATACATGCTACAAAGCCCTCAGTAGCGTTTGCGTACCTCTGATTTACAATAACAATTATGTTACGATCAATAATGAACGTTTGTGCAAACAAGAAACTGTTAAATTCTTTCTTTCTGTTATTTTTATGGCATTGCAGCAGCGCATTTTGCGAGAAGCATTTGAGAAGCATTTTTTCTATTTAAAATTTAAATTCACTTGTGCAAATGCTCTTTAGCTGTGAAGCAAACACTTTACAACTTCTTCTCGCGGTCAACTTATCGTTGGGGGACTTTGCTTAAATGTCTATCAGAAGATGCTAAAACTAAATCTGGTTCATCATTTGTTCTGAAAAAGCCTTCTGACACAAGGTGGTGTGCTAGAGCTGATGCCACTAAAGCTTTATCAAATGGATATGAGGGCATACAGCAAGCTTTACATGACCTAATAAACAACGTAAATCAGAAACCAGAAGTTATTCACGAAGCTAAGTGCATATTAAAGGATTTAAATAAAAAAGAAAATGTTGTAATGTCTGTAGTTTGGAGTGTCATTCTAGGCTTTGTGCAGAGTTGAAAAAACGCCTTGAAGCATACTCAGAAATACAAAACTTATTTGGATTTCTAACAACGTTTTTAATAAAATCTGATGAAGAATTGAGGAATGATTGTGAAAAGTTTAGAAAGTGTTATTTCGAAGACATTGAATGTGACTTCGCTGAAGAAATGATACATTTTAAATATTTTATACTGACATTAAACGATTTAGAATCTAACAACTTTTTGTCGGCTCATTAGTCTTATAAAATAATTGTTGATAATATGTCACAATCTTCATTTCCTAATGTCATGACAGCCTTGAAAATATATAGATGTCTGATGATAACAAATGCTACGGGTGAACGTAGCTTTTCAAAATTAAAATTAGTTAAGAACTGTCTACGTTCATCAATGACTCAGAA